>NW_007729845.1:20994-139828 GCF_000696425.1 Galeopterus variegatus
TCACCACTTTACTCTGTGGTCACCACTGGTTCAGTAACTTGTTCAAAGTTAGCCAGTTTGGGACTCTATGGTCTTCTAACACCTAGATCAGTGCTGGGGATTGCAGTTTGTTCTAAAAAAAAAAAAAATAGGGCTGGTAACTAAAAATTTGCGGTAATTAGATATGTGAAGCAAGTGAATAAATGTGGGCACAGTGGGGGAAAGAATGGGGGGAAGCCAGAAGATGGGGCTTGACTGGTTAAGAAATGTTTAGTCAAGGAAGAGAGAGGCAACATCCTTATGGTAGCACAAAAACCAGCTAGGACAGGACCATTAGGTATGCCCATGGTTGGTAGTCTGTGAAAAGTTATAGAGGATATTGAGGAAGTGGCAAATACAAGGTAACACTTGATAAGAATCACTGCATTGGGTGCACTTAATAAGCAGAGAAGTTTCATCAGAGGAGTTGGAAAGACTCAAGACAAGAGGTGGTGGTTAGAAAGACTCCTGCTAAGATCAAGAATTAGACAAGAATCAGAAAGTTGTAAAAGAAATAAAGAGAGATATCTGAAAAATGCAGTGAAGGCAGTAATGTGCTATCATATGAACAAGTTAACACACACATTCAAAAGGCCACTGAGCACTCACTAGTTCTGAGTTGCTAAAGCATTGATTTTCAATACCATTAATTTGGCAATTAATCATATACTATCCTGTGGCATTCTTTAAATTGTTGTTTGAAAAGTTATTACTTCCTGCATTATTTAACTTTTTATCAAATTATGTTTTATCTCTTCAGGATATTCTTGGATGAGAGGATGATGAGTTAAGCCAGCTGGAGGGAACAAAGTTTCACAATTCTGTGTGAGAAAAAAAAAATCTGGTGTATGAATGAATTTTATCTGGAATATCCAGGATAGCCCATATGTCTCAATTCTATGCAGGTTATACTTATATAAGCAAAGTGCCTGATATGTATACATGTATCTATTATTTGACTGGCAGTGAGGAGATATTAAGATGAATTAAAACAAGTCACAAGCTTCAACATACAGATCAAAAGATTTCATACAAAATTGAAATCTCTAACAGAGAGCAGGATTGACCATTAGAAAGAGTGTTTAAAGGAGGCTACAAAATCTTCCCAGGGAGATTTTAAAAAGATAGCTTGAGATAGTTTAGACATGGTAGAGAAGGATTTTCAAATGCCAGTCTGTGGGCCAATGCTTATCTGTACTAAGATTTCACAGGTCTCCAGTGAGATGAGAAATACAAAGGCAGTGTAATAGATAAAGATATGGATGGGACAGTTCAGATATAATTGTTAAATGTTCTTTTTTGAGAAGGACCATTCATTCTATATTCTGACTGGAAATCCTTTATAGTTTTGGAGGGGCACTCAAATATTTTTAATGAAATTATGGTGATAGTAAAATTGGTATTATACAAACGTTATTATTTGTTAGATAAAAATTAGCATTCCTATTATGTAAGTTTTTCCCTATCAAAAGGTATCTTTTGAAATGTGATATATAAGGAGCTGTGGGCAGCCCCACTGCCTGGCAGAAGGCAGGAGCATGCTCAAAACACCATGCTCTCTGTGGATGATCCACCACAACCACTGCCACAGCCACTGCCACTGCCACCACAAGGACAGCCCACTGCCACGTAGCAGCTATAGCTACTGTGCAAGTGGCCAGCCACCCACTTGACTGCACTGACACAAGTAGACTTGCCAGTGGAGACAGGAAAAAGAAGGGGAAGTTTCTCTCCTCATAGCCTACTCAGAGTAATAGAAGATGCAACTGCTTTACCAGATGACTAGACATCAACATAGAGATACTAGAAATACAAAAAACCAAGAAAATATGACACCACCCAAGGAATACAGTAATTCTCAAGTACCAGACTGCATACGGTCAAAAACCTTGAAATGATTGAAAAGAAATTCCAAGCAACAATCTTAAGGAAACTCAATGACATACGAGACTAAGTTAGACAACATAATGAAATAAGAAAAAATATCCAGGACATGAAGGAGGAAATTTACAAAGAGATTAATATCTTAGAAAAGAATGTAGCAGAACTCCTAGAACTAAAGGATTCATTCAATGTAATAAAAACCACAACCAAGAGCAGAAGCAGCACGTTAGAGCAAGCAGAAGAAAGAATTTCTGATCTCAGAGATAGTGTTTTTGAAATAACCCAGGTTGCTCAACTCCCCAAAAAAGGAAAAAAGAATTTTGAAAAATGAATAAAATCTAAGGGAGCTAGGAGACAACCGTAAGTGCACAAACATCTGAATCATGGTGTTCCAGAAAGGGGAGGAGAAGGGAAAAGGCATTGAAAATCTATTCAACAAAAGAATAATGGAAAACTTCCCAAGTATAGGGAAAGACACAGACCTTCAGACACAGGAGGCTCAAAGATCCCGGAGAAGGGAAAAGGCATTGAAAATCTATTCAACAAAAGAATAACGGAAAACTTCCCAAGTATAGGGAAAGACACAGACCTTCAGACACAGGAGGCTCAAAGATCCCCAGACAGATTCAATACAAAAAGATCCTCTGTAAGACACATTTTAATCAAACTGGCAAAGCTCAAAGATAAAGAGAGAATCCTAAAAGCAGCAAGAAAAAAGCATCAAGTCACATATAAGGGAGCCCCAATTAGACTAACATTAGACTACTCAACAGAAACTCTACAGGCCAGAAAAAAATAGGATGGTATATTCAAAATACTAAAAGAAAAAAACTGCCAGCCAAGAATACTATACCCAGCAAGGCTATCTTTCAGAAATGAGGGAGAAATAGTGTGTTTCCTAGACAAACAAAAACTGCAGGAGTTCATCACCACACAACCAGCCTTGCAAGAAATCCTCAAGGAAGTCCTGAATCTGGAATCCAAAAAAAGATAATCACGATCACAAATAAACAAGAAAGAGCAAAACCCAAGAGTAGAACAAAAATGCAATCAAGAAAGACAAAGAAACTAAATCTTACCAGTTCAGAAAACCAACAAACATTAAAGACAAACAATAAAAGGGAAATAAACAAAAAAATTTAAAATATCCAAACAAAAATAGACAAAATGCCAGGAGTAAGACAATACTTTTCAATAACAACCCTAAATGTAAAAGGATTAAACTCCCTGTCAAAACACAGACTGACCAATTGGATTAAAAACCTAGATCTAACTATATGTTGTCTTCAAGAGACTCACCTCACCTGTAAAGACATACACCACTAATAGTAAAGGATGGAAAAATATATACCAGGTAATGGAAACCAAGAACCAGCATGAGTAGCTATTCTTATATTGGATAAAATAGACTTTAAACCAAAAACCATAAAAAGAGACAAAGAAGGCAACTATATAATAACGAAGGGATCTATCCAGCAAGAAGACATAACAATCATAAATGTGTATGTACCCAACACAAGAGCACCCAGATATATAAAGCAAACACTATTAGATTTTAAGAAAGACATAAACCTCACTATGATAATATTAGGGGACCTGACTACCCCTCTCTCAGCCCTGGATGGATCACATAAGCAACAAATCAACAGAGACACAGAGCATTTACACTTTAGACCAATTGTACATGGAATATTTCTACAGAGCATTTCATCCAATAACTACAGAATATACATTCTTCTCATAAGCATATGGAACATTCTCCAGGATGGACCATGTGTTAGGTCACAAATCAAGTCTCAACAAATTTTAAAAACTTGAAATCATTTCAAGTAACTTAACATTTGTGTTAGGTCACAAATCAAGTCTCAACAAATTTTAAAAACTTGAAATCATTTCAAGTAACTTTTCAGATCATAATGGATTAAAACTAGAAATCAATAATGAGAAAAACTCTGGAAACTATACAAACACATGGAAATTAAACAACCTGCTCCTGAATGACCTGTGGGTCCAAGAAGAAATTAAACAGGAAATCAAAAAATGTCTTAAAACTAATGAAAATAAAGACACATCATAGCAAAGCCTGTGGGATACTGCAAAGCAGTACTAAGAGGGAAGTTTATTGCAATAAATGCTAACATAAAAAAATAGAAAGATTTCAAATAAACCACCTAATGCTACACCTCAAACAACTAGAAAAACAAGAACAATTCAATCCCCAAATTAAGAGATGTAAAGAAATAATTAAGATCAGAGAAGAACTCAATGAAGTAGAGACCCCAAAAATTGATAGAAAAGATCAATGAAACAATAAGTTGGTTTTCTGACACTATAAACAAAATAGACAAACCATTAGCTACGGTAATTAAGAAAAGAAGAGAGAAGACTCAAATAGCAAAAATTAGAAATGAAAAAGGAGACATTACAACCAATACCACAGAAATACAAAGAAGCACTGAAGACTATTATAAACAACTTTATGCCAATGAATTTGAAAAACTGAAGGAAATGGATAAATTTCTGGACACTCATAAACTACCAAAATTGAACCAAGAAATAGAAAACCTGAACAGACCAATAACAATCAACAAGATTGAAGCAGTCATCACTAGTCTCCCAACAAAGAAAAATCCCAGAACTGGATGACTTGACTGCTGAATTCTACCAAAACTTTAAAGAGGAATTAAAACCAATTTATCTTTAAACTATTACAAAAAATTGAAACAGAGGCCATCCTCCTGAACTTACTCTGTGAGGCCAGTATCACCCTGATACCCAAACCAGACAAAGACACAACAAACAAAGAAAACCACAGACCAATATCTTTGATGAATGTAAATGCAAAAATCCTCAACAAAATACTAGCAATCCAAATACAGCAACACACCAAAAAAATTATACACCATGATCAAGTGGGATTCATCCCAGGGATGCAAGGATGGTTCAATATATGCAAGTCAATAAATGTGATACACCACTTCAACAAAATTAAGGATAAAAACCATGATTATCTCAATAGATGCAGAAAAAGCATTTGACAAAATTCAACACTGCTTCTTGATAGAGACTCTCAGCAAATTATCTATAGAAGGAATGTATCTCAACACAATAAAAGCTGTACATGACAAACCCACTGCCAATTTCATCCTGAATGGGGAAAAGCTGAAAGAACAGGAACAAGACAAAGATGCGCTCTCTCACCACTTCTATTTAAATTAGTATTGGAAGTACTAGCTACAGCAACCAGACAAGAGAAAGAAATAAAGAGCATTAAGATTGGAAAAGCCAAAGTCAAACTGTACCTGTTTGCAGATGATATGATCCTGTATACAGAAAAACCTAAAGACTCTACAAAAAATCTCCTAGAGGTGATAAATGATTTCAGTAAAGCTGCAGGAGACTAAATCAGCATGCAAAAGTCAGTTGCATTTTAATACTTCGATAATGAACTAGCAGAAGAAGAAATCCAGAAAGCAAGCCCATTTACAATAGTCACCAAAAAAATAAAATACTTAATAAATTTAACCTAGGAGGTGAAAGATGTCTACAATGAGAACTACAAATCACTGCTGAAACAAATTAAAGAGGACACAAAAAGATGGAAAACATTCCAGGCTCTTCCATGGATCAGAAGAATTAACATTGTAAAAATGTCCATTCTGGGCCGGCCTGGTGGCGCACTGCTATAGTGCACCGCTTGGGAAGCGCGGCGGCGCTCCCGCCGAGGGTTCGGATCCCACATACAGACTGGTTCCCGCTCACTGGCTGAGCAAGGTGCGGGAGCAACACCGAGGGCTGCGATCCCGTTGCCGGTCCCGGTCCGGTATGGGGGCGACACTGAGGGTTGCGATCCGTTGCCGGACACAGAAAAAGACAAAAAGAAAAAAAGAAAGAAAATGTCCATTCTACCCAAAGTGATCTACAGATTTAATGCAATCCGCATCAAAATACCAATGACTTTCTTCATAGAAATAGAAAAAAAAAATGCTAAAATTCATATGGAACAACAAAAGACCCCAAATAGCCAAAGCAATGCTGAAAAAAAAATAATAAAGTGTGAGGTATTACACTACCAGACTTTAAATTATACTACAAAGCTATAGTAAGCAAAACAGCATGGTACTGGTGTAAAAACAGACACTTGGATTGATAGAACTGACAAGAGAACCCAAAAATCATCCCACATACTTACAGCCAACTGATATTTGTCAAGTGTGACAGGAGCATACATTGAGGAAAGGACTGCCTTTTCAATAAGTGGTGCTGGAAAAACTGGACATCCATATGTAGATGAATGAAATTAGAACTGTACCTCTTGCAATATATCAAAATCAACTTCAAATGGATTAAAGAGCTGAATGTATAAAACTAGTAAAGGAAAACATAGGGGAAACAGCTCAGGAACTAAGACTGGGCAAAGACGTTCTGATTAAGACCCCAGAAGCACAGGCAATGAAAGAAAAATAAACAAGTGGTACAATATCAAACTAAAAAGCTTCTTCACAGCAAAAGAATCAGTTAACAGAGTGAAAAGGCAACCTACAGAATATGAGAAAATATTCTCAAGCTATGCATCTGACAAGGGATTAATATCCAGAATTCAGAAGGAACTAAAAAAACTGATTAGTAAAAAAACAAGTAACCCAATTAAAAATTGAGTAAAGGAGCTGAATAGGCATTTCTCAAAGGAAGATAGGCAGATGAACAACAGACACATGATAAAATGCTCAACATCACTAAGCATCAGGGAAATATGAATTGAAACCACACAGATATCATCTCATGCCAGTTAGACTGGCCATTATAAAAAAGACAGAGAATTAGAAATGCTGGTGAGGATGTGGAGAAACGTGGACTCTCCCACATTGTTTGTGGGACTGCAGATTAATGCAGCTGTTATGGAAAACAATAAGGAGGTTCCTCAAACAACTACAGATAGAACTGCCATATGTGTCAGCAATCCTACCCCTGGGTACATACACAAAGGAGTGGAAATCATCATGTCAAAGGGATACCTGCACTCCCAAGTTTATTACAGCTCTATTTACAACAGCTAAGAGCTGGAACCAATCAAAATGTCCATCAACAGATGATTGGATAAGAAAAAATGCAGTATATATACGCAATGAAATACTATTCTGCCATGAAAAGTAACTAAATTCTGCCATAAGCAGCAACATGGATGATGTTATAGAAAATTATATTAAGTGAAATAAGCCAGGCACAGAAGAAATTCTGCATGTCCTCACTCATAAATGGGAGCTATAAAACAAAAACAAATCCACAAATAAACAAAAAAAAGAAAGAAAGATACAACAGTTGCAATGATTCATTGTACTTTCAAAAGGAGAGATTGGAACTGAGGCCACCAGAGGTGGGAAAGGAGGAGGGGAAGTCAAGGTTAGCAAGAAATTGGTAAAGGGTCACAAAAAATTATTACATTGTGTAATGATAAATATAGTAATAAAAAATACATGCACATAATTTTAAAAGTAAAAAATTTTGTAAGACTTAAAAATAGAAATGTGGTATATATACACAATGGAATACTACTCAGCCATGAAAAAGAATGAAATCCTGTAGTTTGCAGCAACATGGATGAGCCTGGAAGATACTAAGTTAAGTGAAGTAAGTCATACACAGAAAGATAAATAAATACCACATGTTCTCATTCATATGTGGGAGGTAAAAATGAATAAGTCAAACTTCCAGAAGTAGAGAATGAATTGTGGTTAGGAAAGTCTGTTATGGATGGGGGGAGAGGAGGTAGGGAGAGGTTAGTTAATGGACACAAAATTACAGCTAGATAGGAAAAATAAGTTCTAATGGTGCACAGTAGTTCTAAGCTTCTATAATTAACAATAATTTATTTTATTGTTATTGTTATTATAGGGGAAGTGCCTAGAACAGAGGAGCTCAAATATTCTCTTCAGAAAGAAATGATACATTGTGTGATGATGAATATGCTAATTTCCCTGATTTGATCATTACGCAGTGTATATGAAGTGGATTGAATGGCCCCCCAAAGTTGTTAGAGCTAATCCCCATTGTAACTGTTGAGGGTGGGAAACCCTATTATGGTAATTGAAAAGTGGGGCCTTGAAGAGGTGATTAAGTTGATGGTTTCATGGTGGTCATGGGCATGGTTCTGAGGACTTTAAAAGGAGAGGGCATGAGGAGCTATCTCTCTCCCTCTTTGCTCTGCCATTTTCTGCAATGTGAGATCCCTGCATTGCTGTAAAGCAACCACCAAAGAAGACCCTTACCAGATGTGTTCCCTAGTGTGAGGAAAATGGTGTCAGTATAGTCAGGCCCTGTCGCCTCACATCTGGCTAGCTATGATTAAGCACATCCATTGTAAACAGGTTATATAAAAGTAGTGTAACTGCACATGTGCACCCTTGTACTCCTTGGCCCATTGCCACTATTGTGTATGTTTGGCATAAAAGACAATGGCTCTGAACCACTGGCTGGCAGAGCTTGCATTGGAATAAAGCATGTCTACCTTGACATCGGCTACCAGAATCTTTTTTCAACTACCTGACTTGTGACCTGCACAGGACAGGAGAGAGGGTTTTGTGAACCAGCCCAGCAATTGGCGTAGTCAGCAGCAGGATTCTGAGCAGGTAAGGGAGCCACTAGCCCCTTGGGAGGGAGAGATGTGGCTGCACTTGAGCATGTGGTACCCAGTGGCCACATTCCTGTGGACTAGGGCTTCAATGGAAATGTGGGACCAAGTCGATGGGTCCCCAGTGAGCATAGAGAAAGCTCTCCAGGCATTGGGCTCCATGGTGAAAGATGAGGAGTCCCAGAGAGTGTCTGGCAGGATGGGCTGGCTGCTGCTCACTGCACTGAAAGCCAATTTGGATCAGGCACTCCATGACGCGGCATAATTTTGAGAGTTAAAACAAAAGGCAGACATGCTGGAGATGCAGGTACATGCTCTAGAGGCTAAGGTACAACAGCAGGCTATGTCCGTGTCTGACAACAAGGATGATGACTAACCTGAAGGTAAGCTGGGAGAACTTGTATATCTCCTGGCGTGACCTGTTATCCAAAAAATGAAGCATGAAAAGCGCATGGGACTGGGTGGAGTATCGGTAGGCAACCCACAAGTGACTCAATTTACTACTTATGTCCCCTATACTCAAGCTGAGTTGGTTGACTTGGGGAAACAGTTTTGGCAGAAACAGGGTGAACCCTTAGCTGCTTGGCTCCTGCCATTGTGGGACAAAGGGGTGGATGGCATGATATGTTCTGGTGATGAGATGAAAAAGTTAGCCTCTATAACCGTGCACCTGTCCCTGCAGCAATGGTTACAAAATAGCCACAGATATGCACAGAGACAGGGTAACCACTCCTTGATGGAATGGGTGAGTGCAGCCATCTGAACCATGTGGACGAATGCTGGAGAACTGCCCCAAACTGTGAGTAGACAGCAAATGTATGCCAAACTGGTCCAAATAATTTGGGAGCTGGGGACGTGACAGTTCATGTTTAACGTCAACACTCATGGCCTGGATGATGAGTATTTTATAGGTGGCATGACAGACGTAGTGCTGCAAAATGCTCTGTCAACATCCTTTGGGTCACTGATGGCTATACTAGCCCCATTTGTTGGTCATCCTATATATGAGGTAATGACCATGACAGCCAGTCTGGGCAAAGTGAAGGGGAGAAGACAAACAAAGGGTGTCTGAAAGGTGGTGAAGATTAAGTCCCCACAAAATTCTCAGACTGTTGCCATGAAGGGACTGAGGAAGACCAGCCATATGCAGATGGGGGTTTCACTTGCTTACAGCAGGAGTTGATAGGGAAAAAATCTACTGGCAATCAAATGCAGTCTTGTTTGCCTTGTGGCAACAATTGCGACCCAAACAGCATTTCACCAAACTTCCAAAAGAGCCAAATGATAAAGTACACCCAGTAAATCTGAAAGATTTCATGGCTACTTCCATGGAGGTGGATGGACTATTCTCTTTTGGCTAGAGAGCAGGCTGAGGTGCTCACCTTTTGGGGGCAGATGAGTACCCAAGGCCTCACACTGAACTGGCAATGCACTGGTCAGAGACGATTGTACGGCATGTGTTAGCGTTGGTGGATACCAGTGCAGAATGTAGCCTGATACATGGCAACCTGGATAAGTTTCCAGGGGCCACAGTGAATGTTGATGGCTATGGAGGACCGACTATTACATTAAAAGCTGTGTCTTTGCCACTGGGCATAGGACAATTGTCCCCCCCATTCAGCTACTGTGTATGTATCCCCAGTAGCTGAATACATCTTGGGTATAGATGTACTTTTTGGATTATACCTACAAACAATGGTTGGAGAATTGTGGCTGTGGATACAGACAGTAAAGCCTGTGTTGGGGGGGGCACACCAAACATGACTCACAGGTATTACCCAAGCCAAGATGTGTAGTCAATGGGAAGCAGTATCACCTGCTGGGAGGACATGCAGAGATTGGTGCCACTATATTGGAGTTAGAAAATGTTGGCATCATTCGTCCAACACATAGCCCCTTTAATGCCCCGATATAACTAGTGAAAAAACCTGATGGTACCTGGAGGATGACTGTGGACTATGGAGAACTGAACAAAGGAGAGCCTCCTTTGCATGTGGCTGTGCCTTCAGTTCACGACTTGGATCAGCTGACAACTCAGCTAGTAACTTATCATTATGCACTGGACCTTGTAAATGCTTTTTTCTCTATTCCAATCTCAGCTGATAGCCAAGATCAATTTTCCTTCACCTGGGAAGGAAGACAATGGACTTTTCAAGTGTTGCCCAAGGCTACTTGCATAGCCCAACCATCTGTCATGGTTTAGTGGTTGGGGACCTAGCCAAGTGGACTAGATCCCAGCACGGTTACAATGTTTCACTATATAGATGAGTCTTATTAACCTCTGATTCTCTTGCAGATTTAATCAGGGCTGCTGCAATGCTGCTAGGCCATTTGGAACAATGTGGGTGGGCCATGAACACAACGAAAATGCAAGGACTTGTCAAATTCTTCGGAGTTGTCTAGTTGAGTAAGACACGAATCATCCCAGAAGTTATTGTTGACAAGATACAGGCATACCCTTGGCCCACAACGGTAGCTCAGCTACAGACATATTTGGGATTTTTGGTATATTGGAGATCTTTTGTACACCATATGTCCGAAATGGCCCATCCACTGTATGCATTAACAAAGAAGGGAGCCCCTTCGGATTCCACAACGGTAGCTCAGCTACAGACATATTTGGGATTTTTGGTATATTGGAGATCTTTTGTACCCCATATGTCCGAAATGGCCCATCCACTGTATGCATTAACAAAGAAGGGAGCCCCTTCGGATTGGACTGAGGAAGTAGAATGGGCCTACCATGCTACAAAGAGAGCAATACAGCAAATACAAACTTGGCAAGTGGCTGATCCCACTAAGCCTTTTGGATTAGATGTACATGTAACCCAAGAAGGGTCAGGATGGGGTTTGCGGCAGAGACAAGACCGATTCTGAACACCTATAGGATTCTGGTTTCAGCCCTCGAAGGGCGCTGAAGTACATTATTCCCTAAGAGAAAAACAGTTAACAGCTGTGTATTCTGCACTGGTGGCTACTGAAGCTATTGCACAAACTGTCAAGGTCCTAGTAGGTATAACACACCTCATACTGGGTTGGTTGTGCACATGAGTAACTGCCCCCCCAAGCAGGTGTAGCTCAAACCCCCCACTCTGTCCAAATGGGGAGCATATATAAGACAAAGAAGCACTGTGTCAATGAGTCCTCTATCTAATGAGTTGCAAACTGTGTTAGGACCTGTAGAAGTTGTGGAGGAAACTTTGACACAACCCTTACCCATGGAGGTGGAGGCCACACCTTTCCATGAGGGACAGGGACCTATTGTGGAGCATGCCTGGTATACAGATGGCTCTAGCATGGGACCCTCAGCATTGTGGACAGCTGTTGCCATCCAGCCCTTAGCAGATACCATGTGGTATGAAAATGGCACAGGGCAAAGCAATCAATTGGCTGAATTGAGAGTAATTTGGATGGTGATAAAAAAAAAAATAAGCCTGGGCCATTAACCATCTGTACAAACAGCTGGGCTGTGTACAAGGGTCTTAAACGCTTTGGATCTCTACTTGGAAATATCAGTGGTGGATGGTAGGCCACTGACCCCTGTGGGGACAAGCCATGTGGCAAGAGTTATAGGAATTGGGACATGAGAAGGAAGTAACTCTTTTCCATGTCACAGGACACTTCCCCTTAGCCGGTCCAGGCAATGACAAAGCTGGTGCCTTGGCTAAGGTAAGATGGCTGGAGAGAGCCCCAGCCACCAATGTAGCCCAGTAGTTACATCAACAAATGCAGCATGCTGGCAGCAAAACCATGTGGATGGCAGCTCAAAAAACCATGTGGATGGCAGCTCAAAGATAAGCCCTGCCCATAAAATGGGAACATGTAGTAAATGCCTGTTGTGTTTGCCTGGTATGTGCTCAAGAGAGTCCATAACTCCGGTGGGTGCCACATACCAATGGGCAGATAACTTGAGGAAGGGTGCACCTTACTTGATGGCAAGTGTATTTTGTGGGACTGCTCCCCATGTCAGAGTATTTCAGGTATATCTTTATAGCCATTGATGTGGCTACTGGTCTTCTGTTTGTATGGCCCTACAAGGCCCCAGACCAGGTAAGCACTATTAAAGCACTGAATAGCCTTACAGCCATGTACAGTCAGCCTCTGGTCATAGAGAGTGATAATGGAACCCTCTTTACTAGACGTGAAGTACAGAAGTGGCCTTCCCAGTTTTCTATGCAGTGGAAATTACATGCACCATATCACCCCCAGGCAGCAGGAATGATTGAACGGTACAATGGTCTTCTGAAAAAGGACTAAGGCTGTCCACCCAACCCCCATCCCTGAAGGGGTGGACATGGTGGTTATGGTTGGCAGTCCAGATCCTAAATGAGAGACCCTGCAAAGGTGGGCCCTCTCTGGGAGGCTCTGTTGCATAGAGCTGCAGCACCTATTCAATTGCAGGTTATTTCTAAGGATGATCTGCTGAAACCAGGATATGGTGAGAATGAAAATATTCTCTTGCCCGCCCCAACTTGTTTACAACGAAGACAAACAGTACAGTGGGAATGGCCTTGGAAAATAGAAGGCCCCGCATGTATGCTGGATAGGCCTGATTTGACCTTGTGGGAGAGGATTAAAAGAAGATTTACAAGTCTCACTGTGGCTGACAAGTACTTGGCCTCCCTGAGTAAAGGTAACATGACCTGGAACAGATAAACACTCTATTCTAAAGGGTACATCTATACTGTTATTATGGCCATTCATGAGCTCTCCTATATTGTTACATGTAGAATCTATAGATCCAACAGTGTTAGCTGATAATGTGTGGTATCATAAACCAGGTAAGTCACCTGTTCCTGCAGCCATTCTCTCTCAGGATGGTAAGCTGGCATGTATTCTGCCAGAGGGATGAGAACTCCCTCTATTGGTCCTAGTAACTCTATTGTCTTTTCATCCATAGTCTTGTGGCTGCCAATACCATAGTTGACTGGGCACATACATATGCTTTTGTGGCCAATGTGTCTGCTTGCTGGATCTGCACCAAGTTTCCCACCAGCGTGGCTGCAGGATTCCAATGGAAAATCATCCCCATGATGACTGCTAACTGGACCTGGTTGGTGCAGAATTTTCCCCATGGTGTTACATGGAATGTCACTAAATGGCACATTGTAAAAGAAGTAAAAGCCTGCCTAAACTCTAGTATGCCTTGGGAAGGATATCGTGTATGGGATGGGTTTTCATGGTTAGTAGCTGAACAGGTGGAGTTACAGGACAGGCTGCAAGATGCATTGAGCATACCAGAGGTACAGAGATCGTGGGCTGGATCCCCAGTCCTCAATGTCAAGAGATACAATATGATACTGTTAATAGATCAAGGACTATAGTAAAAACAGTACCGCAGAGAACATTGTGGATATGTGGAAACTATGGATGGCCATATCTCCCACACAAATGGATAGGCAGATGCACCTGGGGTACTCCTTACCTGCCAGCCTCAGTGTATACAATATTAGGTCGGTGTCCCTCCAACTGGAACTTTGTTAAGGCTAGATACTGAACAAAATGTATCCCCGGTGGTATTATCCATTGGCTTTGTTTTTCACCACAAAGGGCTGCTTTAGTGTCTGAATGGCAAATAACTGCATTGGCTGATCACATTGCCCAAGCCCTGAATCAAACTCACCATGCCTTAACTCTCTTAGATCAGGAACTGTATCAGATGAGAAAAGAGGTTTTACAAAACCAAATGGCCCTGGACATGTTAACAGCCTCCCAGGGAGGGGTTTGTGCCCTCCTTGGAACAGAATGTTGCATATATATCCCTAATTATCATCATAATGTCATTGAGGCTTTACACCAATTAACTAGTGAGATTCATCCTGTTCAAAAAAATAACTGGAGACCCCCTCCAGGAATGGTGGACCAATATGTCATCTTCCTGGAGGTGGGTGTTAGCTGTACTGGGAGGAAGTGCCATGTTTTGGTGGCATGTTGCTGCAGCCTATAATGCTGCTGTGGTCTACGGATGTAAGGTACAGCCATTCTCACTAAGGGAACATTGCAGAAGACCTCAGACACATAGATTATATAGCAAGGGACACTGAAGGGGTGGAGTGTGAGGAAAATGGAGTTGGATGTAAGGTACAGCCATTCTCACTAAGGGAACATTGCAGAAGAACTCAGACACATAGATTATATAGCAAGGGACACTGAAGGGGTGGAGTGTGAGGAAAATGGAGTCAGTATAGACAGGCCCCCTCGCCTCACATCAGCTGGGTGTGATTCAGCATATCCATTGTAAACAAGTTATATAAGAGTAGTGTAAGTGCACATGTGTGCCCATATACTCCTTGGCTTGTTGCCACTATTGTGTACTGTTGGTATAAAAGACAATGGCTCTGAACGACTGGCCAGCAGAGCTTTCATCAGAATAAAGCATGTCTACTCTGCCATTGGCTGCCAGAATCTTTTTTTTAACTACCTGACTTGTGACCTTCACAGGACAGGGCAGAGGGTTCTGTGAACCAGCCGGACATCTAGACTCTGGACTTCCCAGTCTCTGAAACTGTAAGCAATAAATCTCATTTTATTACAAATCACCCAATTCCAGGTATTTTGTTACAAGCAACAGAAACAGACTAATACAGTATACATGTATTGGAATATAACTTTGTACTCCACAAATATATACAATCTGTTTCAATTAATAAATAAATAATTTTCTAAAAAAAAACAGGTGTCTTTTGAAATGTTGCTGTTCCATGCAATCTCTAGACAAGACTCCCTAGGTTGGCAGGCATGATGGGAGATGTGGGTGGAGAGACAATGTGGCTCAGCTTTTACCAGATGATGCTTAACTTTAAATCCAGTGGGGCCTGTGACAGAAGGGTCTGGAGAGTCAATGAGGAATTAAACCTGGAGAGGCATGTCTAGACACAAATTATTATTAATATTAATAGACAATGTTTATTGAATGCATACTCTGTGCCTCTATGCAAGGCGGATGTTATCATTAACTCATTTTTACAGATGAGGGAACTAAATAGTAGGGAGATTGAGTAACTTGCCCGAAGGCACACACTGGTAAGTGCTGACATGAAGATTTGAACCAAGGTTTGCTTGAATTCAGTGCCCAAGTTCTTACTCACTGTGCTGTACTGTGTAAGCAATTGTTGAAACCCTGAGTGCAGAAAAGACTGCCAAGAGGACCAGTGGAGAAGGATAGAGTAAAAACCAAAAGAGGGGATCCTTAGCCAAGATTAGTGTGGTAGCAAGACACAATGATAATTCGCTCTGTCCAATGTGAGNTGACTTGTGACCTTCACAGGACAGGGCAGAGGGTTCTGTGAACCAGCCGGACATCTAGACTCTGGACTTCCCAGTCTCTGAAACTGTAAGCAATAAATCTCATTTTATTACAAATCACCCAATTCCAGGTATTTTGTTACAAGCAACAGAAGCAGACTAATACAGTATACATGTATTGGAATATAACTTTGTACTCCATAAATATATACAATCTGTTTCAATTAATAAATAAATAATTTTCTAAAAAAAAAAAAGGTGTCTTTTGAAATGTTGCTGCTCCATGCAATCTCTAGACAAAACTCCCTAGGTCGGCAGGCATGATGGGAGATGTGGGTGGAGAGACAATGTGGCTCAGCTTTTACCAGATGATGCTTAACTTTAAATCCAGTGGGGCCTGTGACAGAAGGGTCTGGAGAGTCAATGAGGAATTAAACCTGGAGAGGCATGTCTAGACACAAATTATTACTAATATTAAAAGACAATGTTTATTGAATGCATACTCTGTGCCTCTATGCAAGGTGGATGTTATCATTAACTCATTTTTACAGATGAGGGAACTAAATGGTAGGGAGATTAAGTAACTTGCCCAAAGTCACACACTGGTAAGTGCTGACATGAAGATTTGAACCAAGGTTTGCTTGAATTCAGTGCCCAAGTTCTTACTCACTGTGCTATACTGTGTAAGCAATTGTTGAAACACTGAGTGCAGAAAAGACTGCCAAGAGGATCAGTGGAGAAGGATAGAGTAAAAACCAAAAGAGGGGGTCCTTAGCCAAGATTAGTGTGGTAGCAAGACACAATGATAATTCGCTCTGTCCAATGTGAGAGGTAGCTAAAGCACAGGAGCTATTGCTTCTGGCCATGCTGAGGTCACTGGAGGCAAGGGAGATGAGTCTTTATGGAGTAGTTGGGCCAGAAGTCATACTGGGAGGAAGAGAGGGCTACTGATTCAACCAACCACACCACTGTATTCCAATGGATGACTGTAGATCAGAGCAACCAACTAAACAACTTGAAGCAGTGCACAGAAAAGTAAAGTAAAGCTAACAGAAGACCCATGCTCATACTTGGGACTATTGCAAAGCATATTATTTATTAATTAAACATACGTTTTAAGTGCTCGTCATATGCCAGGCACTGTTCTGGACACCAGGGTACAGCAGTAAACAGACAGACAAACCTCCTGCCCTCATGGAGCCTACATTCTAGTGTGGGGGAGGGGCAATAAATCAAAAATATATAAAATATGCAAAAGTGATCAAGACAAGGGAATAGAGTAATAGAGTGGGTACTATTTTAGACACTAAATGGTGATACACATCATTAGTCCCTGACACTCAACTCCCACTTTGAAGGAGAAATTTAGCAGATCTCAATATACCACCTCATAACAGAGCAATATCATGTAATAATCAGATACACATCATTAGTCCCTGACACTCAACTCCCACTTTCAAGGAGAAATTTAGCAGATCTCAATATACCACCTCATAACAGAGCAATATCATGTAATAATCCATGACATACAATTTCTGTTACAGAATATTCTAAAATGGAATATCTGTCTACAGAGCAATATCAGTAGAGACAGGCCAATATGACTACACTTCATATCAGAACCTATCTTAAAAATAACTATAATTTATTAAAGTGATTTACTTATTAGGCCAATTTTCGCTTTTGAAAATCCCTTTATACTATACCTTTCACCTTTTAATTAACATAATTCTATTGTGGCTATTTATTTTTCTTGTTAACCTTCCTTAAACCAGACCTCGGTCATCACAAATTACACACACTCAAGGGAGAGTAAGAAAATTAAATATAAGCCTATTTTCAAAAGGGTTGTCATACCAGTTCTGTCAAGACTGCCATCTCTTGAGTACTGGCTCCAGTCCTTGTCTCTTCAGGGTGTGGAAAAGGTAATAAATTCAGCACAATACAGGCATCACTCCAAGCATCAATGTCAGGCTCAATTCTTGCCATTAGACTAAATAGCAGATTCAAGAGCCGGTGTGTGGAGGATGCCCTAACTCTAAGCCTATTAAGTGCTTCAGTTTACACGGAAACAGTTTTGAACTGTTATCAACAAACCAGGAACATCCAAGGGAATGAATGGACACCCCTCCAGTCCTGTGCACACACATGCATTAGCTATGAAAATACCTGATGACCATAAATTTGATAAGCACTATCTCTATTTTATTTCACCCTGAAGGGAAAGGCCATATAAACCCCTACATAACGCAGGGACAAATTAGTCAAGTGGAGGATTTATGCTGAGCTTTGAACCCATGAGTCACTTCACATTGCTCTTCCCAACTGTTTGCACTAGCTGTAGCTCCCATTTCTACTGCCCACACTCGCACAGGTGACATTCAGTTTCTTCATAATCCAAACCACGAAGCACTTCTAAATCTCTGGCAGTAGAGTTTTCCTCTGGGAAAGCTGTGGAGAGAATATTATATACATTTTTTGCTATAGATTCATTCAACAAATGTTCATGGAACATGTACGATGTGCTAGACACAAAGTCCTAAAGACATAAAATCTCCTTTGCAGGGCAAGGAACAGAAACAAAGATTCCTTTCTCTGTAGTCCTGAGTTTATTTCCACAGGTCATTTATACGCCATTTTAATCATTATACAATTAGTTCTAGAAAATCCGTAACTTCAAGGCCACAGAGTCTTTCATAATAAATCAGGAAGTATTTTTATTGAGTGTCTACTGTGTGCTCAACTTCTATAAGTAATATTCTCATAGATTATGTTTATTTGACCATTTAGAAGACTGCATTAAACTCCAAATCTCTGTTTCCCAGCTTTATTAATATGCAGTTCTTATCTTAAGATCAGTGGAAAGTAATCAAAGTGATGATAACAAGGTACACCGTAGACAGAAAACTGTCAAAAGTTTCTTTTGTTTGGAAAGTTTCCAAATTAGTATTACAGTATTATTACATATTGGAACCAGCGACATGCAAAATAGATATGCAACAATGTGAGAAAAACAGAGAGACAAAGTTGACTATTTTAGAATTAGCTAATTCAAAGAAATTCATGGTTTTCATTAAAAAATGTTAAAGAGTTTCTATGTATTTTTCTTATTTGGATTCAGGTATATTCTGATTTCCTTTTTTAATCTTCCCCAGGTACCTAGTAAAAATAGTACTCATTATCAATACCAAAAATTATACTTTAATTTTCCCCGCAGAATAGTGCTAAATAATACCAGACAAATAACCTTAGCAAGATGTCAATTGCAATGCCAAACACCACACTTGGAATGAATTGGTATTGCCTGACTAAACATGAGGGTCTATAAATTAGAGATGCCAGCAAATCATGCTGTTTTCACATAAAAATGGTTGTTTAGGGGGTGCTTGGGCTGGTGGGTGTTTCGTTAGGGGTCTCACAGAAATCCAGATAATGAAGCATGACAATTTCATCTACCAAAGCCTGCCAGATGGCTTCGTGCACAGGTGTGTGTCTGTCTGGTGGGCAGGAACAATCGCTGCTGTATTTATTCAATATTTCATTACTGGACAACCTGTGAGGGCCCATCGTCCTTTGGATTCATTAGTATTGCATTACTAGCTTTCAAACCAATGTATCAGCCACTGTACACATTTATCATCTCTCCATATTTCATTCCGGTCTTCATGAAAGAGAAAATTTTGCTTCCTATCTAAATACAAGATCCTTGATTTTTTTTCTTACATATCACATTTTAAAAAGTGTTATCTTAGTGACTTACTTAGACCAATTTTCATTTTTAAAAATCCCCTTATGGGACACATTTTACTTTTTAATTAACATAATTATATTGTGGCTATTTATTTTTCTTGTTAACCTTCCCTAATCCAGACCTTGGTCATTACCAACTATACACACTCAAGGGAGAGTAAGAGTAAGTATAAGTCTATTTCAAAAGGGTTGTCATTGGGAATATTTGGAAGTAGGAAACTGAGATGGTTAGAGAGGGAAATGAGTAAGTGGGGGTTACTGAGGCTCTTTGAACCATGCTCTGTGTTTGTGTGGTTTGCTCCAGAAAGGCCCAGTTACCCTGGTACAGGAGAAGGTGACAGCATCACTGATCCAACGGTGGGAGCTGCTTGGATGGTGAAGCAAAAACAGAAGTACTGGAGCATGTGCTCTTAAAATGACCAGGCTTCAGGGCCCAGCAGCATAGAGACAGCGACAGAGAGAGGCAATGGGCAGGGAGAAAGCAGAAAGGTCAAGGTCCCCCTTGCCTGAGGTGCATGCTCAGTGTTAGGAATGACAGACTCATGGTCAGAGGTGGAGATCCTGGCTTTGCTCTACCAGGGGGAGCTGTTCCTGGGCCTGCCCAGTTTTCCTGTGGGTGACAGAGGTGGAGTAGAAAGGGAATAGTTACTTGAGAATGATGAGCACAGTAACACATAGTTTCCAACTCAACTTCGAGGCAGGTTTGGTTTTAGGGGAAGAAAAAGCAGTTCTTGGTAAAATGTAGCTTCATGTATCACATTATAAAAGATCTGCCTTATTCCCGAATCTGGGCTATTTGGGCTACATTAATAGTCCAAACACTTGAGAATTTGGACTCAGTGCAAGAGGCAGGTTTGGTTTTAGGGGAAGAAAAAGCAGTTCTTGGTAAAATGTAGCTTCATGTATCACATTATAAAAGATCTGCCTTATTCCTGAATCTGGGCTATTTGGGCTACATTAATAGTCCAAACACTTGAGAATTTGGACTCAGTGCAATGAAAATAAGCAACTGTCCTCTATGCTGTACAAAAGTTCATCAGTAAGTATCACTGGCTGCCTTCACACAGCCAAGACTAGAAGATTCTTCACCATCTTCCTCAATAAAATTTGGAAGTAGGGGAACACATTTAAGAAATGAACAAACCTATTTCATCTCCCTGGATCTTTAGAAATGCGAGTAATTAAAAATCATCTTTATTATTAACTAATCCTCATATATGTTTAGACAAACATTTCATTGTGAAATAGGAGATATGTGATTATATGATCAAAAATCAGCAGTCTACAAAAATCTCTTTCCCTTCCCTCCTTCCTCTTCTCCTATTCTATTCCTCTTTTTCTCCTTTGGCTGGAAGAAGTTGGTCATGCTGACAGATACAAAAGCAAAGTCAGAGGAAGGAAGAAAGGAAAGAAGGGAGAGAGGAAGGGCCATCATCTAGAAAAACTAAGGCCAAATGACAGGAGGCATTAAACACCTGAGAGAATGCAACTTTCCCCTCTTGTTCAGGTTTCCAGTTCATTTTAGCTATGGAATCCAAGACAAGATGATCTAATGCTTTCTTTGTGTATATCACCACTTAGATACTACATAGAATACAGAACCAAAACAAAATGTGGTCCCTGGATTGAGAGACAAGCAAATAAAAAAATCTGTAAAATATTTGTATAATTAATTTTAAAATGACAATGTAGAGACAATATACAAAGAAACCCTGACTTACCAAAGAGTTCTAGCTCAAAAACTACATTTGCCTGGAAATGACATGTTTGTAGCTCAAAAATTGTTTGCCATATAAAGAATATATAAATTGTAGTTGGGTTATCAGATTTACTTACAAAAGGCCTAACAAACTCTTTAGTTTAATTTATTTTTTTTATTTAAAAATAAAATAGATACAAACTAAGATAACCACAACTGCAGCATCATTTTTTTTTTTTTTTTTTTTTTTTTTTTTTTTTTTAAAAAAAAAAAAAAACAAAAAAAAAAAAACCCAACTGCAGCATCATTTTTTTTTTTTTTTTTTTTTTTTTTTTTAAAAAAAAAAAAAAACAAAAAAAAAAAAACCCAACTGCAGCATCATTTTTTTTTTTTTTTTTTTTTTTTTTTTTTTGCTTTTAAGCTCGACTGTATATTCAGTTACAGCAAAACTCCAATTAAATAGATACAGATATATTGGCCTGCCACAACGAGCTGTACCATGAGCTCGGTGTGGACCTCAACCATTTGGTCTGCTGGTACCAAATATTCATGCAACCCAGGAAGAGGCAGCAATGGGGAGACCTTTACCCACAGATGGGAAAGCATGTCGGGTTAGGGAAAAGCCAAGGAGTCGCCTGTCCTTGAAGAGAGGGAGAAAGAGATTACGTATGTCAAGGACGAGAGCGGCACCAATTGTCAGACAAGCAGCTAAAGGCCAACTGGGTGGACAGATAAGCAGCCATGTGGGCAGCAGGAAATGTAGGGCACCTGCATCCCCTGTAGAATGGGGCAGAGGGTAGAAGGGGCAAATGCTTATGGGAATTAATTACTTAAGTTGAGCATCAGGCAAATGGTCTGCCTGCCCTCCAGCAATTACCCTCCAGCCATCCATATCAACCAACTCTACAGCTGACAAATGTTTGTTAACACCTGTCTTTGTGGTACACTGGACACTGTGAAGTTGACAACATGTCTTCAGTTGTTCCATATTCTCTTTCACTACTTTTCTGGTTTCTTACTGGTAAAGTTCTCTTTTTTGATTCAGTTCTTTCCAGAATCCCTGTTTTCCCCTTGACTAAAGTGTATACTTTGGATCTGGTTTGTAAACAATTCCTCTTTCATGATATTTACATTTTAGACTTTAATGGAGTTGGGGCATTTCTAGTCATGCTGTGTTTAATGGAAGAAGCCTTTTTAATAAGAAACTTTTTTGTCAACTTCTATGGCTTCCCTGGTAAAGTTTGAAAAGTTGAAAGTGATCCACGTTGGCTTGGGCCAGCTGGTACAGGCTTCTTTGAAGGACTGAGCTGTTAAGGAAGGGCTGCGTGAGGGCTGGCAGTGAGCACACAGAAGGCTGAATGGGGACGGACAGTGTGGCCAGTGGCCAGCTCCTGCTCCATTCTTTCCTCCCCTGGGCAATGAAACCCTTTGAAAGAGCTGTCTATACTCCCCGTCTCCAATTCCTCTCTTTCCATTCTCTCTTAAACACACTCCAATCAAGCTTTTGCCTCCATCGTTCCACCTAAACTGTTTTTGTCAATGACACCCCAACAACCACATCGTTAAACCTAATGGTTTATTCTCATTCCTCACCTTACTTATTCTCAGCATCTCACAGCATCTCAGCATCTCCCCCTCCTCCTTGATATACACCCTTCATCGTTTCCAGGAAACCACATTCTTTTGGGGTTTTTGTTGTTGTTGTTGTTTGTTTGTTTGTTTTTTCCCTACTTCTACTTTGATCCTTCTAGGTATCTTTTACTGGTTCTTCCTTTCCCCTCAAACTCTTAATGTCAGCGGGCTCTAGGGCCAGCCTTAGGTCCTCTTCTCTTTTCTGTTTACAATCATGTCCTAGATGATCCACTCTAGTAATATGACTTTAAATCACATTTTTCACCAAGAACTCTCAATTTTATATCTCTAGCTCATACTTCTCTCCCAAACTCCAGATACAACTCAAATCTCCATGAACATCTAATGTTTATCTTACATTCAACATGTCCTGATCGTCTCTTTGCAAATCTCTTACATTTATGTCCTCCCAATCTCATTTGATGGGAATTCTAACCTTCTACTTCTTTGAGCCAAATATAAATGCAGTCATTTTTGAATACTCTTTTTGGCTCACAACCCACATTCCAACTCTTAGAGAATCACGATAGAGTTATCTTAACAATATATCCAGAATCCAACTTTTCTCACTTGCACTGTTAATACAATGGTCTGTTCCACCATCATCTTTCCCTGGGATTACTACAATAGAATCTTTTCATCTTTATTGCCGCCTACAATCTATTCTCCAAACATATGTCAGAGAGATCCTTCTAAAATGTAAGTCAGATCAAGCAATGCTTCTTCTTAAAACCCTGACATGGTTCCCATGTCTTTTAGAGTAAAAACCAGGTTCTTTACAATAGTCTACATGGTCCCATATGACCTCATTTTTTATCCCCCAATTGCTTTTCTGATCTCATCTCCTATCCCCTTGCTCTGTCTGCTCCAGTCAACCTGTCCTTCCTGCTCTTCCTTGAACACTCTGGGCATGATCCCACCTCAGGACCTTTGCACTGGCTGTGTCCTCCACCTGGAAATCTCTCTCCCCAGAATAACTTCTTGCCAACCTCCTGTCAAGTCTTTGTTAAAATATCACCTTCTCTAAAAATGTACCCTGCCATTCATTAAAAACAGCAACCCTATCCTCCCTTCACTCTTTTTCTTTTTTGCATATCATTCTTCACTTTTTAAGATGCCCTGTAATTTACTTATTTATTATATGTATAGTTTACTATTTGTCTTCACCAGCTGGACTGCAAATTCCAATGAGGATAGAATTTGTTTTGTTCACTGTTTCATCCCAAGCGTCAAAAATGGTGTCTGGCACATTGTATATGCTCAAGTGTTGAATAAATAAAAGTGAAAATAACTTATGTTGTCAGAGGAAAACTGAGGATTCCACAGTAGCACCTGGCAGCAGGGAATGCCTGATGGAAATCTTCCTGCCTCTTAAGCAGGAAGCAGGGCCTCTTACCTCTGAATCACCAGCATTATGCACAATATCCTGAACTATAAACAAGTGGTTAGTAAAGGATTAGGGAATGAAGATTAGCTCCACTGGTGATAGAAAGCTACTAATGCCCTTGAGAAGAAAGCCCCAGTGCAAAAAGCACCTATGAGAACAAAGTCCTGTCAGCATCATGTAACAAAGAATGAAGAGAAAACACATGAAGGTGCATGCCAGTCCTGCATGCTGCTACTGCTCCCTCTGGCCACACCCAAGTCCCAGTGAGGCCTGCACACTGACTGAGCAGAAGCCAAGGCAGCCCACTGCTCACTCTACTTTATTGATACAAGAAAAGTCACCAGCAGAGCTTACAAATAGAGGAGGAAGTATTTCTCCTCATAGCCCACTCCAGAGTAATAGAAGAAACCAATCTCCTACCAGATGACTAAACATCAACGAAAAAATACTAGAACTACCAATAAACAAGAAGATATGACACCACTGATGGAATTTGGTAATTCTCATGTGCCGCACTCCATAGAGTAGGAAACCCTTGAAATGTCTGAAAAGGAATTCTGAGCACTGATCTTAAGAACTCTCAAAGAGATAAGAGAAGAATCAATTAGAGAACACAATGAAACAAGAAAAAATATCCAGGATATGAAGGAAGAAATTTACAAAGAGATTAATACCTTAAAAAAGAATGTAGCAGAACTTCTAGAACTGAATGATTCACTCAAAATCAAGGACAAAAACCATATGATTTTCTCAATTGATGCAGAAAAAGGATCGACAAAATTCAACATCCCTTCATGATAAAGACTCTCAGCAAATTAGGTATAGAAGGAAATTATCTCAACACAATAAAAGCTATTATGACAAACCAATCACCCAAATCATCCTGAATGGGGAAAAGCTGAAAGCTTTCCCCTTAAGAACAGGAACAAGACAAGGATGCGCACTTTCATCACTCCTATTTAACATAGTACTGGAGGTCTAGCCAGAGCAATCAGGCAAGAGAAAGAAATAAAGAGCATCCAGATTGGAAATGATGAAGTCAAACGGTTCCTGTTGGCAGAAGACATAATCATACATATACAAAAATCTAAAGAATCTACCAACAAACTCTTATAGCTGATTAACAATTTCAGTAATTTTGCAGGACACAAAATCAACATGCAAAAATCAATAGCATTTTTACACCCCAGTAATGAATTAGCAGAAAAGAAATCAAGAAAGCAAACCCATTTACAATAGTCACCAAAAAATTACAATACCTGGGAATCAATTTAACCAAGAAGGTGAAAGATCTCTACAATGAGAACTACAAAACACTACTGAAAGGAATTAAAGAGGACAAAAAATGGTGGAAAGACATGCATCATGAAATTGTCCATTCTACCCAAAGCAATCTACAAATTCAATGTAATCTCCATCAAAATACCAATGACATTCTTCACAAAAATAGAAAAAACAATCCTAATATTCATATGGAACAACAAAAGACCCCTAACAGCCAAAGCAATCATCAGCAAGAAAATAAAGCCAGAAGCATAACACTACCCAACTTCAAATTATATTACAAAACTATTGTAACCAAAACAGCATGGTACTGGCATAAAAACAGACACTCAGATCAATGGAACAGAATAGAAAACCCAGGAATCAACCCACATTCTTACAGCCAACTGATCTTTGATAAAGGTAACAAGAACATACATTGGGGAAAAGATTGCCTCTTCAATAAATCGTGCTGGGAAAATTGGACATCTATATGCAGCAGAATGAAACTGGACTTGTACCTCTCAGCATATACCAAAATCAACTCAAAATTGATTAAAGACTTAAATATAAGACCTGAAACCATAAAATTACTAAAGGAAAACATAGGGGAAACACTCAGGAAGTAGGACTGGAAAAGACTTTATGAATAAGACTCCAAAAGCACAAGCAACAAAAGAAAAAATAAACAAATGAGATTATATCAAACTAAAAATCTTCTTCACAGCAAAGGAAACAATCAACAGAGAAGAAAGACAACCTACAGAATGGGAGAAAATATTTGCAAACTATACATCTAACAAAGGATTAATATCCAGAAAATATAAAGAATTCAAATAAGTATACAGTAAAAAACCAAACAATCCAATTAAAAAGGAGGCAAAGGAGATGAATAGACATTTTTCAAAGGAAGACATACAAATTGCCAACAGGTATATGAAAAAATGCTCAGCATCACTAATCATCAGAGAAATGCAAATCAAAACCAAACTGAGGTATCATCTTACTCCAGTTAGACTGGCCATTTTTTAAAAGACTGAGAATAACAAATGCTGGTGAGGATGCAGGAAAAGGGGAACTCTTTTACACTGTTGATGGGACTGTAAATTAGTACAGCCACTATGAAAAAATAGTATGGAGTTTCTTCAAAAAACTACAGATAGAATTACCACATGATCCAACAATCCCACTACTGGGTATATATCCAAAGGAATGGAAATCATTACGTCGAAGGGACCCCTGCACTCCTATGTTCATCACAGATCTATTTACCATAGTCAAAATATGGAACCAACCTAAGCATCTACCAATGGATGACTGGATAAAGCAAATACAGTACATATTTATGTATATACACAATGGAATACTACTCGGCCATAAAAAAGAATGAAATTCTGGCATTTGCAGCAACATGGATCAGTCTGGAGAAAATTATGTTAAGTGAAATAAGCCAGACAAGGAAAGAGAAACACTGCATGTTCTCACTCATAACTGGGTGCTAAGAAAGAAGGAAAGAAAGAGAAAGAGAGAAAGAGAGAAAAAGAGAAAGAGGAGAAAGAGAGAAAGAAAGAAAGAGAGAGAGAAAGAGAGAAAGGAAGGAAGGAAGGAAGGAAGGGAGGGAGGGAGAAAAGAAAGAAAGAAACTATGACAATACATTGAACTTTCAAAAGGAGAGAACAAAGCTAAGGATACCATAGATTGGAGGAGGGAGGGAGGGGGTTTCAGGAGTGATAGGTCAGGTAATGGGCATAAAGAAAAATCAGGATTTGTAATAATGAACATGCTAATAATAAAAAATAAAAATTAAAAAAAAAAAGAAAGAAAACACATGGTTCACTAAAACTAATCCTGTCTCCAGCTGAATCTGAGCTCAGCTTTCTTTTGATGGCCTGGTCTAGGTACACTTTCATAATAACTTGTCATAGCTCAAAACCTAAACAAGCATGAGACTACATACCAGATAATTCCATTTATATGGCATTCCAGAAAAGACAACACTATAGGAACAGAGAACTGACAAGTGATTGCCAGGAGTTAGGAAGAGGGGAAGAGTCTAACAACATAGGTCAATGTGAGGGAGCTCTTAGGGGTAATGGAGTTGGTCTGTTTCCTGTTTACAGTGGTGATTACAAGAATCTATGCTGTATACAAACTCATATTCACTTTTGTCCACCAGAAAAAAGTGAATCCTACTGCATGCAAATTTTTTTAAATGACTTTTCCCATTTACAAAATACTACTGATGTTCTGCTAAAATCTAAGCTGTAAGGCTACATGCTCATAAAATTGAAAGAAAGTGGAAGCTTAATGGTCCCTGGGCTCCTTATGATGTTTGCATTGAGCATCTTCTGGCAACCGGGGAGGGCTCCTCTGGGTCCAGATATTTACATTTGTCCAGCCATGCACTATTTGGCAGTGAAAAGTTCTGGGAATGTGTTTGCTCTAAGGTGTCATTTATTAAATCCACCCTGGCCTGTCTACCTCTGCATTTGTGCTATCAGTTAACAAATAAGAGGAGTACACAAAAGTCATACCTCTGGGTCTTTGTTTTCACAACAGGCTTGCTGTTTGCAATAACTTCATGAAGCTGGACTGCTTTCCCTTTATAAGATTCATCTACTTAGGAACTATATGACTTGTTCTTTCACGGGACGATATTTTCTCAGAGTAGCATTCAGTCCTTTGATTATTGGTTTAATGCATAAGCTCTTTCTCCTTTTACTATCCCAACACCCCCCCTTACATTTTTGTTCTACTCTAATTCCCAGTTCATATGGTAAATTATTCATTTTCAAATAAACTTCATCTTGGAAATTTAAAAGTTAAAATATTAACTACTTTGATAACATCTTATCTTTAATATGTCTCTTACAGTTTACCAAACACTTTTATCCGTGTGGCATCTTTTAATTCTCACAATAATCAATTAAGTTGACATGTAACTAGTATTATTTCTATTTTAAAAATAAAGTCTCAAAGATCCAAAGTAGTTAAGTAATTTTCTCAAGGGCACATGACGTATCAAAGAGACAGGACAAGGACCAGATTCCTATTATGTAAGGGATCAGTAATTCTCACTTCTCTTATTATAAATGAATTCTCACACTGTTTTATGTGACTCTGAAACTTATCAGCATATAATCATGTTCTTCTTCACCTTGTCTTCTAAAAGATTGATGAATCCTAAGTTATATAGACATTTGACTCAAATACCATGGGAAATTCCATGTGAACTTCAACTTACAATACCATGCTTGCATTTTTATTTCTGTTACCAGCATGCCCTCTTGTAAGAGGAGCCCTAGCATGTCCTGGTCACCTGTATCTCACCTATCTTCCAGGCTATCTTGTGGATTTTTCACATATTGCATGACTTCAATCACACTGCATGATTTTTCATGTATTACATGACACACAAGCTGTAGTTCAGTCCAGTTTTCAGGCACCTGTTTTTGGCACATGTCTTTGACACTTTGTGAAGTCTTTGCTTTGTGGAAGCTTAAGAGACAACCAAGTTCTTATTGAAGCACTTTCATGGATAATAGGGTGGCCCTTTTTGGGAAGTGCAGAGATGGTGTTAGGGCCTTGGGTTTCCCACTGGCTCCTGCAGCCCCTGAGGTGCAGAGAAGGCAATTCCCGCCAGAGGCATGGTCTCCCAAAGGTTAGGGCCGTGGTTTTTCAAGTTATGCTCTTGCTCCACACTCAAGCCACAACTACCATTTGCCAGTTACACTGCAGAGTTTAGCCTTTGCTTAGGCTGTTCCCTCTGCCTGGATTGCTTTTTATGCCCTTGTCCTGGGACCTTGTCAGACACTCTCTCACCTACTTTCATGAGGGACCCTGGGGTTGAAAATGACTACACTTGGCACTGGAAGTAATAAAAGACATCAGAGCAGCCACACATGTCCAGCAGAAGTTTCTAATCTAACCCTGTGACTGTCCCTACCTCCCCACCCTCTTTACCTCCCTCCCTTTAGGCTTTGTGTTTGCTTCCATGAGAGTTGTGGCTGGCTCTGGTTTGCACTAAATACTGCCACCCCTCCCTCTAATCTCTGCAGAAGTTTCTAGTCTGCATACTCCTTGGGGGCAGAATCAGTTGTTCTTTAACATGAGCTCCCATGACCTTTACATATCATCCCTCCCAGCTCTTTTTTTTTTTCTTTTTTTTTGTCTTTTGTCTTTTTCCGTGTCCGGCAATGGATCACAACCCTCAGTGTTGCCCCCGTACCAGACCGGGACCGGCAACAGGATTGCAACCCTCGGTGTTGCTCCTGCGCCTCGCTCAGCCAGTGAGCAGGAACCAGTCCGCATGTGGGATCCGAACCCTCGGGCGGGAGCGCCGCCGCGCTTCCCAAGCGGCGCACTATCCAGTGCGCCACCGGGCCGGCCCCCTCCCAGCTCTTGTCACATTTTTCCCACAGTTCGTTCTATCTTGAAGCCTGCTGGATGGTGAAATCACAAGGGCAGTGGCTGTGTGTTATGTTCACCCACATTCTCAGCAGATACCAAGGATATTACCTGGTGCTTAGCAAATTCTCAGTAGATATTTCTTGTTTCAATAAATAAATGGGATCCGAACCCTCGGGCGGCGGTGTTGCTCCTGCGCCTCGCTCAGCCAGTGAGCAGGAACCAGTCCGCATGTGGGATCCGAACCCTCGGGCGGGAGCGCCGCCGCGCTTCCCAAGCGGCGCACTATCCAGTGCGCCACCGGGCCGGCCCCCTCCCAGCTCTTGTCACATTTTTCCCACAGTTCGTTCTATCTTGAAGCCTGCTGGATGGTGAAATCACAAGGGCAGTGGCTGTGTGTTATGTTCACCCACATTCTCAGCAGATACCAAGGATATTACCTGGTGCTTAGCAAATTCTCAGTAGATATTTCTTGTTTCAATAAATAAATAAGTACTGTTTTACTCCTTCTTATGAGGATTTTATGCATATTGATATAATGGAGAAAAAAGAAAAAGAAAATTCTCATGAAGTAAATATGCTCTGAAAACAGGGTGAATGAACCACTTTTGTTTCAGAAAAATCCCCTATCAATTCATTCATAACCTTTGGTTAGATATTTGACTCATCCTAGTCTACACGGAAATTTTCCCCCTGAAATAATCTATTCAAAAGGGCAATAATTCCTGTGCTGTCGATGACAAAACTCCCCTGAGTCTGACTTGACTAATTATCTAGTTTGTGTGTGTGTGTGTGCACACGTGCTGATTTTGTGCCAACTCTGTTATTCGAAAAATATACATTACTCTAGAATTTCAATTATTACCAGCAATCTTGCAATGTATTAGAAAAAAGAGCTTTCTCTTTAGTCTCCTCTGTGTCTTTATATTTGGATGTCTGTAATATCCTAGTATATTCTGTGGGGTCTCGCTCCTGAACTTAGATTTTCTTAGCTTTATTGTAATAACAAAAACTACCATCGCTTGACAGTGAAACATTATGAATACAAGTGATATTCAATTACAGGAAAGCTATCTCTTTATCCTGAAACAAGTCTCTCTCTCTCTTTTAAAAACTCATTCTACAAATTTGTGTTAAGGTGTTTTATCTTAAATTTGATCTAACCCAATTCAAATAATGGGAATTCAGTGAAATTATGGAAAAGGAACACATAAAACCAGGTTGGTTGTTTGGATTTATTTTCCTGCAGATATTCGATTTCATTTAAAAGAATTGAATTCATTTGCCATGTTCTCTTTGGGAAGCATTGTGAGAAGGATAATTTAGAACTGCTCTCTCTTTTGCATGGCCCCTGCAAGACATAAGGGGGGCTCACAATGCATGTTTCTGCTATAATGAAGGCTCTGATCTATCTGTCTGCTTCTATGTGAATTGCTCCTTCAGACAGAAAGTTAAAAACTACAATGAATCAAAATTCTCCCAGGACCTAAACCACTCCTAGGGAGTAAATTAGGCACCTTCAATACCTAACTCTTTTAGACCTTAAGACACATATAAAAAAAGTTGCTAATGGTTCAAGAAACTTGATTCCATTGTCAAAGTCATCTAATTAGCAAATGAGGAGTACTTAAGCTCAGAGTCTCATACAGACCATAGTAACAAAATCAAAATTTTTGACAGCTTTCTCTGTCTACTACTCTCAAGATAGAAGTAGCAACAGGACCTTGCTAAGTATCCAACCAGCCTCTCTCCAGAACAAAACCAAAAGACTCTACCAAAGCCTGAATATGACCTACGATTCTGAGGGAATAAACTATGGCTTCATTTCACAGAGAAGGCATATTGGCGTGGCTGAAAGGGACACATGGTCTACTGGATATATTAAGCATTTTCATTGCTTACAAGAGCATATTTAAGGGATAGTGTAGGCTTAAACCAGAACACAGCCTAACTCTTAGGTTAGGATAAGGATTCTTAAGGATAAGGTTCATAAGGATTTTTTCTTATGAACAAAATCAGTCTTCATTAAAGAATTTTGAATTAAACTACTCCTCCCAGTTTCTAAAATAAAAATGTAAGAAAAAATGACTTTGTGAAGTAGTAGTAAAAAGAGTAGTATCTTAACTCACTAGGATTTGTAATCTCCTTAAAGAAATTTTAATTTACATTGCCTAGGTCAGATTTACCCTCATCAGGAGAAATATAATAAGGTGGGAAACAGTAGAGAGTTTTGGTAACTGTGGGGTGATGGTATTGGTGAGGAGAGGTGGAGGGTTGCAGAGAGGAGGGGCCAGGGGGAGTCAGGATTATTAAGGGAGAAAACTCTTTCTCCAAGAAATTAAATATACTTTTGAGTCCAGGATAAATACCAAGTACCAGAAATGCAATAGATAGTTATCAAGTTTCTATTTCACGCATGTGAGGAAATTGAGTTTTAGATTTCTGAGTACGTAGCTATCTGATCTTATATAACGTCATCTTCCTGTGCACTATGACTAAGATAAATGTCCTCAGCCTTGGATGTTTTGATCTAGTCATTTCCTTGTTTTTGCTCTGACATTGTAATATGTTGGGCGATTCAATGCAAGAGAGATGCTGCGTTGGGATTGGTGTCATTGATTTATGCCCTCTGACAGACTTCCAGGGAGTAAATTATTAGGTCCCTTTTCATCCTTCTGGAGGATTTGTTCAGTTTCTTTAAACTTGTCCCCAGTATATTTGGGGGTGGGGGAGTGTCCATGTGTGTGCCTGTGTGCCTGTGTATGTGAAAAAGCATCAGGATGAACTGTTCAGCCTGGATTGTTGTAGTGTCTGCAAGGTAGGACGACTGCAGAGAGCTGTTGGTGTGAGTCAAACTCTCCTTTTACCCAGAAGCTGGGCACAATTGTGCCAAACCTTCTAGCGGCCCTGGCGAATGCTTTGTCAATAAACACAGCCAAAAGTTCCATCCGTCCTTGGGAGGCTATGGATTCAGCCTGTCAATCTGTTTACATTTAGCTTCTTAACAGGACAGAAAAGGCAATAAATCCTTTCAATAGAATCTGTTTCTTTCTGTGGTTCCTTTCTTTTAATACTACCATGAAGAATCAAAATAAAGTCTTCTTTGCATTTTCCTACCTAACACAGTTTCAGTCCTGGATGTGGAATAAATGCTACAGGTGTGTTTCTTAAAAGTAGCTACTATAGTTACCATGCATAAAGTTTTAAAAAATGCTTACCCCACTACTTCTCTTAGTATAGTTTCCCCTGTTCCTCTGTCAACAACAGCCCTTCTTCAGTATAATTTTAAATCACCATTAAGTCGCTTTACCCGTACTCTTTCCTCAGGAGAATAATCACTTTACATTCTTCAAAGTCCCGACAAGAAGAATGTTATAAAAGTCTGGCTTATAAAACTTAGAGCATAAAATGAAGCTTTCTTCTTTCTCAAAATAACCATTGAGAAACTCCAGACTTTCTGAAAGAGAATATGCACTGCCTCTCTTCATAATATTCAGGGGGAAATTTCTATGAATTAATGCAGTGATAAATATTACAGATATAGCCTCTAGATATATAGTAACATGATGTTTCTAATTAAGATGCAGCAAGATTCTCAAACACAAAATTGTTCTTTTACATTAAGAGCCAGAATTAGAATAACTCGTGTGAAAGATTACACTAACTCTAGCACCAACCCATTTCCATTGTGTATTTTCAGTAAAAGACGACTACTTTTATTTTTTAGAATTTAATAAAATTATGAAATGAATCGAGTTGACATAACAGATTTGTTTTTAGTGTGGTACGTCAGTAAGTAACAGAATTTTTCATTCAATTTTGTTATTGTTTAGAACTTGATAGAAAATGAAAACACAAATAAGAATTTAAAATAACTCTAGTGGTAACAGTTTTCATGAAATGCTATTTGCATTACACTAGGAAATGAAATAATTTGTAACTTTTAGGTTCACTGTTAAACTAGTAAAAGTTACCCTCAATTCAATTAATGAAGTAACCAGCAAAGGGTTCCTGAACACCTTATTTGTTTACAGCAGGGTAGAAGGCAGTATTTATTGAAACTCATGTTACATTTCATTTGGATCAAAACTTACTTCAGATTCTCCACTGTGGTTCTAGTTTACAAGACAGAAGATAAACACATTTGAAGACAGAAGATAAACACATTTGAAGACAGAAGATAAACACATTTGAGGTGGAGAATCTATTGTTGTTATTACAAGGGATACTATATTAGTCAGGGTTCTCCATAGAGACAGAAACAATAGGATATGTATATAAATACACGAGAGAGAGTTTATTAGGGGAATTGGCTCACGTGATTGTAAAGGCTGAGAAGTCCTATGACAGGCTGTCTGCAAACTGGATTCCAATAGTGTGGCTTAGTCCAAGTCTGGAAGCCTCAGAACCAGGGAAATCAATGGTGTAATTCTCGGTCCAAGGCCCAAAGGACTGAGAGCCAGGGGTGCCACTAGTGTTAAAGTCCTGGAACCCAAAGGCTGAAGAGCCCTGAGTTCAGATGTCCACGCACAGAAGAGAAGAGTGTATCCCAGCTCCGGCGGATAGAGAGTGAGCTTCATCTTTTCCTCTATTTTTCTTCTCTGCAGGCCCCCAGCAGATTGGATGTTGCCTGCTCACCTCGAGGGTGGATCTTTCCCACCTAGTTCACTCAGGCCCACATGCTAATCTCTTCTGGAATCATCCTCATACACATACCCAAAAAGATTGTTTTACCAGGTTTCTAGGTCTTCCTTAATCTAATCAAGTTGACACCTAAAATTAACCATCACAGCTACTTTGATGAAGAAAATTTTAAAATATCTGTACTTAAGCTCTCTTTTTTGAAAACAGTATTTTCTTTATTATCACAAAGGAAAAATAAAACAAGCAATAATGTAATAATATCTTAGACCTGAAGAGTCATAAATTTTATACCAATTAAGTTTTGTAGATTGGTGTCAACTCTTCAAGAACAAGCAGATTGTTCTCTTCATTTCTTGTAGAATGAGTTAAAATCTGCTCAGGTGTTCTAATTTCTACCTTATTTTCTCCTTTGAACTAAATATAAATTACAAGTGGAAAAACAAAACTATTTTTAATGAATACTTTAAAAGTTTGGACTCTACCTGACACCTGGTAATTTTCTTTTCTTCTAGAGAATCAGCCAGGAAGTCCTTAAGCACTCCTGTACTTAATCCCCCAAGCTTGCTTGCTCAAATGTAGAGACAACTAGCTAATGTACAACTGAGTCCTGAACACTGCAACAGAAACGTTGGTTTGGAACCACAGCCACATTTAAAGGGCTGCTTTAAAAATGAAAGAGGGGTGAAGAGATGGTTTCTCTCCTTTCAACTGCTTCTTCTCTCCCACTCAAATTTGCTGTTTCCCAAACACATTATCTACCACGGTCACACTTTTTATCAAAGCTGTCCACCACCTGAATTATAATTTATGATGTTTCTTTAAATTCGATCCTTTTTAAAAACTTAAATACCCAAGTTACCTTCATTCTAAACAATATGTCTGAAATCACAGTTTTGAAGTGCTAATTTTCCCCTATACATGTTAAAGTAAAAACATAACTTAAAAATGCTCCTCTCTTCACAAAATGATAGAGATAGGGAACATGTTAGTAGTTTCTGGGGTGTGGGGAGGGAGAGAGGGAGGGAGGGGCTGTGGCTATAAAGAGTAGCATGAGGGAGACTTGAGATGGAACTGTTCTGTATCTGAATCATGGTGGTTCTGAGGTATCAGAGGTTGTTGGATGGAATGCTCTGTAGACACCTGCCAAATCCAACTGGTCTAAAGTATTGTTTAGATCTTGTGTTTCTCTGCTGATTTTTTGCCTAGATGATCTGTCCAGTGTTGAGAGTAGGGTGTTCAGGTCCCCCACTGTTATGGTGTTAGTGTCTATCTCTTTCTTTAGATCTAATAGTGTTTGCTGTGTAAATCTCACTGCTCCAACATTAGGTGCAGATATATTTATGATTGTTATGTCTTCTTGATGGATAGATCCTTTTATCATTATATTGTGGCCTTCTTTATCTCTTTTTATGGTTTTTGCTTTAAAGTCTATTTTACCTGATATAAGAATAGCTACTCCAGCTCTTTTTTCATTTCTATTTGCATGATGTATCTTTTTCCATCCTTTCACTCTTAGTCTATGTGTGTCTTTATAGGTCAAGTGAGTCTCTTGAAGACAGCATATTGTTGGGTCCATCTTTTTAATCCAGTCAGTCAGTCTGTGTCTTTTGAACGGGGAATTTAATCCCTTTACATTTAGAGTTATTATTGAAAGGTGTTTATTTACTCCTAGCATTTTACTGATTTTTGTTTAAATGTCTTAAGTTTCTTGTGTTCCTTTCTTTCTAATTTCCTGTTTGTTTTCTGTATTTGTTTCTTTCTTGGGGTGATAAACTACTTTCTTTCTCTTTTGTTAGCATTTTTGTTCTGCTGGTAGGTATTATTCTTTCTTGCATATTCATGGCAGTGATGGTTGTTTTTGTGGTACCAAACCCAGTACTTCCTTGAGAATTTCTTGTAGGGCTGGTCATGTGATACTGAACTCCGCAGTTTTTGTTTGTGTGAGAAATATACTATTTGTCCTTCATTTCAGAAGGATAGCCTTGCTGGGTAAAGTATTCTTGGCTGACAATTTTTGTCCTTTAGTGTTTTGAATATATCACCCCATTTTTTTCTGGCTTTTAGGGTTTCTGATGAAAAGTCTGATGTCATTCTGATCGGGGCTCCCTTATAGGTGACATGTTGCTTCTCTCTTGCAGCTTTTAATATTCTCTCTTTGTCTTTGAGTTTTGTGAGTTTGATTATCACATGTCTTGGAGAGGATCTTTTTGGGTTTAATGTGTTTGGTGATCTTTGGGCTTCCTGAATCTGGAGATCTGTGACTTTCCCTATACCTGGGAAGTTTTCTGTTATTATTTCATTGAATATATTTTCAATGCCATTTCCTTTTTCCTCCCCTTCTGGAATACCCATGATTTGGATATTTAAGTGCTTAAGGTTGTCAGTTGTCTCTCTTAGATTTTCTTCAGTTTTTTTGATTCTTCTTTCTTTTTTCTGGCCTGCCTGTGTTAATTCAAACAGCCTGTCTTCAAGGTCAGAAATTCTCTCTTCTGCTTGTTCACGTCTGCTGGTTAAACTCTCTGTTGTATTTTTTAGTTCATTGAATGAATCCTTCAGCTCCATAAGCTCAGCTACATTCTTTTTCAAGGCATTGATTTCTTTGTACATTTCTTCTTTCAGATCCATTATATTTTTTCTCATTTCAATGTGTTGTCTAACTGAGTTTTCTTGTATCTCATTTAGTTTCCTTAGAAGTTATTCTAAATTCCTTGTCTGTGATTTCAAAGACTTCCTGTTCCATGGGATCTAGTGCCTTAGAGTTATTAATTTCCTCTGGTGGTGATGTACTTTCTTGATTTTTCATATTTCTCATATCTTTCCTTCAGTGTTTTGTCATTGTGGCCAGGAGTATCATAGTCCACTCATTTCACCCTGATGTCCGGCTTGGATCCTGAAGGGTGCCATTTCTGGACAGCAGAAATTAGCCTGGGCCAGAAGTCCTGCCCTGCCTGCCTTCTCCAGCTCAGCTGGCTTGGGGTGTGGGGGCTCTGAGCCTCTTAAGTCACTCCCAGAGGCAGGGACCGGCCTGGGCCAGAAGACCCGCCCCACCTGTCTTCTCTGGCTAAGCTGGCTCGGGGTGTGGGAGCCCTGAGGCTGTTACGTCTCTGCCAGTGGCGGGACTGACCTGGGCAGGAATTCCTGCCCCACCTGCCTTCTCTAGCCTGGTAGGCTCAGGGCATGTGGGCCCAGAGGCTCTAAAGTCTCTCTACGGAATGGGGAGCAACCTGAACTAGGGTCCCACAGCGGGTGGTTCCTGTCCACTCCAGCGCAGATCTCAGGCCCTCTGTTGCTGCTCCTCAACAACTGTGAATTGGTCACTCTGTGGGAAAGAGTGACACCAGGAACCAACTACTCCGCCATCTTGACCAGAACCCCGCATCCCATATTTTATCTGACAATCCTACATTTAACCTAAGCCCTAAAATGGGAGAAGACTCTAGCTATGTAGAGAGAAGAATCTAGCACTACAGGCAAAGAAAATTCACATGTGCAAAAGGCCTGTGGCAATAGAGCACTTGGTATATATAAGGAACTGAATGAAGCCTTGTGAGCACAGTGGGAAATAGAGCAGATAAGGAGCTGTAAGAATCTGGGACTCCTGTGGTATGCCCCCACACAGGTTAGGGGTGTGATTACTGCCAAATTTACTGCAGCTCCAGGTCCCAGTGCTGAAAAGAAATGACCCACCAAAGCAAGGGAGCTACCCAAACCCAGATGAGGTAGGGCTTGGCCAACTACTAGGAAAAATGCCTTTTATTCTTCCATGTCTTTTTCAATATTGAGAATAAAAAAACAAACAAATAAATATGTTAGTAAATTTTTAAAAAATTCTCCTCTCAGTAGATTCTGGAATTATTCAGTGTACTGGTGGTGGTCTGCATCCCTCACACTGCTGGACACAATAGATGAGTTCTTGCCTCATTCTGTCCTATACAAGCTGTGTATCCTGGGGCCTCCCCCTTCATATTTGAGGCCTCAGTTTCCCCCTTTTGTACAGTAAGGGGTTTGGCAAACTCCAAGTCTCCTTTCAGCTCCTACAGTCTGTGGTTTCTTTACCCATCTTGCTGTGCACTCAATGTACCATAACCTGGGGCTAAAACAATGGGATATATTAGAACACAACTGATGCAAGAAATTATCTTGCAGTTTCATCTCCTGCTTACTAATATGTACCATGGAATGCATCAATTCCTACAGCAGTAGCACTGAAAATAATTTAAGTCCTGCAGTTATTCTGTGGTAATTATGTCATCGAGAACACAAAATGTTGACCATTTCCCCCCAACTATTTGAAAGCACAAAAACATAAGTAATCTGTGTTTTGGATTATTGCAAAAATAAGTGGCATGTGCTGGGAAAAAGACTTGAGTTGGATTCAAAAGATCTGGGTGTGATTCCTAGCTCTGTCACTCACCAACCATGAAAATTTGCATAAGTCACTTCAACTCTTCAAACACAACTTCCTCATCTGTAAAATGGACATATTCACACCTACACAGCTGACTCACTGGGACATTGCAATGTTGCCCAGGAAACCATATACAAACGGAAAACACAATCATCATAAACCTGTATATCCTCAGCTCAAAAGAGTTGGATAAGCAGGAAGGTCTCAGGAAGTGTTCAAGGAAAAAAATTGATAGAACAGGTTTTCCAATGGTCTTCTGAGAATCCCTGTCAGGTCTCTAAAGAGTTAACACAATGTTTTTCTTACATAGTAAACTAATTTTGGAATACCGTACAGACATATTTTTAAATTTTATATCTTTATATTAGAATTCCTCTTAATCTTTATAAAGAGTAGTACAATTTATGGATTTTGCTTTGTAAAAAATGAAAAGAGTCTTGTAAGTATCAAGGTACTTCAAAAAGTTCATTGAAAAATAGAATTAAAAGATAATACAAATCTCTCCATGAACTTTTTGAAATACTGTCATATTCATATATTTTTCCCAACAAATTATGGATGATAATATCAGGCAGTCTTGCTATTCTTTGAAGATAAAAATTAAAAATAACAAGTTCACTAGAAGGAAAATACCAATTTTCCCTAGGTCCTATTTCACCAGTACCATTTCTAATTAAAAGTGAGAAAAAAAATCAAAACATTTTTTAATGATTTTCAGACTGTCAAGTTTAATAGCCTCAATTTCACATTTTAGGAGAAATATTTACAACAGAAACCCTTCTTACTATGCAATCTCTGATTTTTTTTTGCATAAAAATTTCCACCAAAAGCATCATAAATTCATTTCAAGAAAGAAAAATAAAGCTTATACAATGTAAGACATTGTTCAGTAACAGAACGAATGTGAGCTTAAAGGTCAAGAGCTGGTTTTAACCTCAACTTTCCCTCTTTCTTGTTTCTGTGAGTTCCAGTTTTCTAATTGCAGAGTTATTGTGAGTCTAAAATGGGATGATGTTAAATACAATAATATATGTAAATCATCTAGGGCCAAGCACATAGTGCTTAATAACTGGCAGCTATTAAGTGGCCATGAGGTGTCAAGAGTCTGGACTTTAGAATCCAGCGGCGCTTTATTTAGATGAAATATTTACAAAGTGAACACTTTTAGACAAGTCAACTTAGCCTTCAGAACTGCCACTTGCTCTGTTGTAAAATGGAATAATAGTATTTGCAGAGTTTTGAAGACTATTAAATAATAACATATAAATCACATCTAAAAGAATATACAGCCATGGGCACATAGTAGCTGATCATTAAATGATAGTTAGTAACATAATTTGGTAGAGGTATTTAAATCTCCTTGGTTGACAAAATGACAAAAATACTTGGCCAAAAAACCCCACAAATAATTCATAGCAGAAGGGGGTGACAATGTCATATTCCTGTTCATATAATGTTACAGTTCTAAAGTTTATGATAAGGCAATCTAAAATATTAAGAATAATAATAAAAACTACAGTACTCCAGCCCACCAGATCCAGCTGCCTCCTTCTGACACACAGAAGTGTCCTTTGTGGAGGACGTGTGAGTTTTACACGACAGTGGGCCTTGCACAAATGGTGACCAGTATTGGCATAAGGAGCTTCTTGATCCCACTCACTTTGTATCTTTGGCAATTAATTGCTGGCAAAGGAAGTTTAAGTTATTCACCTTTTTTGATATATAAGCTTGTGTCTCTAAACCATCCTCCAGGAAATAAGTTCTCTCTTGGTGTCTATGTAATGCCAAAATCACACATATAAAAGCAAAAGTATTCACACAAAATAAACTGGCTGGTCAATACTCTACCTACAAATGCTATTGTTTTGCTGATTTCTTTCAAGTTATAAAACAAAAATAGTTTCGGAAAAGCCAGTGCTGCATGCAGAGACGGCCTTACTCAGCATTCCTATGGGATTATTTTTCTTTTTTTTTCCCCAGGTGTATTAGTCCATTTGTGTTGCTTATAATAGAATACACAGAACTGGGTGATTTAAAAAGAAAGCGAAATTTATTGCTTACAGTTTCTGAGGTTGCGAAGTCCAAAGTCCATCTGGTGGTGGTGACAGTAACCCAAGGGTCTCACATCGCAAGATGGTGGAAGCAGAGAGAGCAGCAGAGACAGACTCTCTCTTCTTTTAAAGCCCTCAGAACCACGCCCCTGACCACCATTTTTAATCCATTCACTACTGCAGGGTCCTACAATCCAATCACCTCTTCAAGGCTCCACCTTTTAATTACTGTAATCGGATTTCCCACCCTCTTAATCTCAGTGGGGGCCAAGTTTCCAATACACAAAATCTGGGGGACACAATTCAAGCTTCAGGGAGTTGGGGGGGGGACATAATTCAATCCACTACACCAGGATAATTACTATATTTATCATTACACAATGCAAACACTTTTTTGTGGCCCTTTACTGATTTCTCACTAACTCCTATTCCCTCCTTCTTTACCACCTCTGGTGGCCTCGGTTTCGTTCTCTCCTCTTGAAAGTTCAACAAATTATGGTAATCATGGTATCTTTCTTTCCTTTTTTGTTTGTTTGTTTGTTTGTTTATTTAGCTCCCACTTATGAGTGAGGACAGCAGGTATTTCTCTTTCTGTGCCTGGCTTATTTCACTTAACATAATTTTCTCTAAGTTCATCCATGTTGCTGCAAATGGCAGAATTTCATTCCTTTTTATAGCATTCCATTGTGTATATATATCACACTTTCCTTATCCAGTATTCTGTCCATAAACATTTAGGTTGGTTTCAACTCTTAGCTATTGTAAATAGCACTGCAATAAACATGGGAGTGCAGGTATCCCTTTGACATGACAACATCCATTCCTTTCTGTATACCTGTAGCAGTGGGATTGCTATATTGTATGCAGTTCTATCTATAGTTGTTTGAGGAAACTCCATACTGTTTTCCATAATGGCTGCATGAATTTACAGCCCCACCAGTAGCATAAGAGGGTTCTTGTTATTCCTCATCCTCACAGCATTTGTTATTCTCTGTCTTTTTGATAGTGACGAACTGGCAAGAGATGATATCTCAGTATCACAGTGTGGTTTTGATTTGCATTTCCTGGATGCTGAGTGATGCTGAGCATTTTCTCATGTGTCTATTGGCCATTTGTATATTTTCCTTGGACAAATGCTTATTCAGATCCTTTGTCCATTTTTTAATTGGGTTATTTGCTTTTTTACTATTATGCTGTTTGAGTTTCTTCTACATTCTGGATATTAATCCCTTGTCAGATGCATAGTTTGAGAATATTTTCTTCCATTTTGTAGGTTGACTTTTCAATCTGTTAATTGTTTCTTTTGCTGAAGAAGCTTTTTAGTTTGATATAATCCCATTTATTTATTTTTATTGTTGTTTCCTGTGCTCTGGGGTCTTACTCAAGAATTTTCTTTTTTCTTTTTTTTCTTTGCAGGATATTACAAATTTTATTAGGAAAGATCAGCTAGGAAGACAATGAAAATGATCACGAAAGAGTTAAGTAACATGGCAGATGTTCATAAGTATAATGCATGTATGTAATAAGATGCTCAGTACTGGTGATCTTTGCCCAGTCCTACTTTCTGAAGTGTTTCCGCTATGTTTTCTTTTTGTAGTTTTATAGTTTTGGGTCTTATATATAAGTATTTAATCCATTTTGAATTGATTTGGGTATATGACAAGAAGTACAGGTCTAGTTTCATTAGTCTACATATGGATGTCCAGTTTTCCCAGCACCACTTATTGAAAAGGCTGTCCTTTCCCCAAATGTATGCTCTCGTAGCATTTGTCAAATATCAGTTGGCTGTAAGTATGTGGGTTGATTTCTGGGTTTGCTATTCTGTTCCAATTGTCCCAGTGTCTGTTTTTATGCCAGTATCATGCTGTTTTGGTTACTATAGCTTTCTAGTATAATTTGAAGTCAGGTAGTGTAACACTTCTGGCTTTATTTATTTATTTATTTATTTATTTTTAAGATTGCTTTGGCTATTTGGGGTCTTTTGTTGTTCCATATGAATGTTAGGATTTTTTCCCTTCTATTTCTGTGAAGAATGTCATTGGTATTTTGATGGGAATTGCATTGAATCTGTAGATCACTTTGGGTAGTATGGATATTTTTACATTATTAATTTTTCCAATCCAAAAGCATGGAATGTCCTTCCATCTTTTTGTGTCCTCTTTAATTTCTGTCAGCAGTGATTAGTGATTTATAGTTCTCATTGTAGAGATCTTTCACCCCCTTGGTTAAATTGATTCCTGGGGAGGTTTTTTGTTTTTTTGTTTGTTTGGTAACTAATGTAAATGGTCTTGCTTTCTAGATTTTTTTTTTTTTTTGCTAGTTCATTAACAGTATTAAAATGCTACTAATTTTTGTGTGTTGACTTTGTATCTTGCAACTTTACTGAAATTGCTTAATAGCTCTAAGAATTTTTTGATAGAGTCCTTAACTTTTTCTGTGTGTCATCTGCAAACAGGGACAGTTTGACTTCATCTTTTCCAATCTGGATGCTCTTTATTTCTTTCTCTTGCCTGATTGCTCTGGCTAGAACTCCCAATACTATATTAAATAGAAGTGGTAAGAGTGGGCATCCTTGTCTTGTTCCCCTTCTAAAAAATGGAGGTGGGAAGCTTTTCCCCTTTCAGGATGATATTGGCAATGGGTTTGTCATATATGGCTTTTATTGTGTTGAGATACTCTCCTTCCACACATAATTTGCTGAGAGACTTTATTATGAAGCAATGTTGAATTTTGTCAAATGCTTTTTCTGCATCTATCAAGATAACCATAGAATTTTTGTCCTTGATTTTGTTGATGTGGTATATCACACTTAATGAATTGCATTATTGAAACATACCACGTCCCTGCAATGAATCTCATTTGGTCATGGTGTATAATTTTTTTGTTGTGTTGCTGTATTCTGATTGGCAATATTTTGTCGAGGAATTTTGTGTCTATGTTCATCATAGCTATTGGCCTGTAGTTTCTTTTTTGGCTGTATTTTTGTCTGATTTTGTTATCAGGGTGATGCTGACCTCACAGAATGAGTTTGGGAGAATGGTCTCTGTTACAATTTTTTGGAATAATCTTAAGAGACTTGGTATTAATTCCTCTTTATCAGTTTGATGGAATTTAGCAGTAAAACCATCCAGTCCTGGGCTTTTCTTTGTTTGGATACTGCTGATGACTTCTTCAATCTTTTTTATTGTTATTATTCTGTTCAGGTTTTCTGTTTTTTCTTGGTTCAATCTGGGTAGTTTGGATGTGTCCAGAAATTGGTCCATTCACTCCAGGTTTTCAAATTTGTTGGTGTATAGTTGTTTAAATAGTCTCTAATAATTCTTTGGATTTCTGTGTTATCAGTTGTAATGTCTTCTTTTTCATTTCTAATTTTGGTCATCCTTCTTTTTGTAATTAGCCTAGCTATTGGTTTGTCTACTTTATGCTCTCAAAAAACCAACTTTTTGTTTCATTGATCTTTTGTATCATTTTTGGGTCTGTATTTCATGTAGTTCCACTCTGCTCTTAATTATTTCTTTACATCTCCTAATTTTGGGATTGGATTGTTCTTGGTTTTCTACTTGTTTGAGGTGTAGCATTAGGTGGATTATTTGAAATCTTTCTATTTCCTTTGAAGTATGTGCTTTTTGCAATAAACTTGCCTCTTTTGCAGTATACCACAGGTTTTGGTGTGATGTGTCTTTATTTTCATTCGTTTCAAGAAATTTTTTGATTTTCTGTTTAATTTCTTGGACCCATGAGTTGTTCAGCAGCAGGTTATTTATTTTCCATATGTTTGTATAGTTTCCAGAGTTTTTCTTGTTATTGATTTCTAGTTATAATCCATTGTGGTCTTGAAAAGATTTTAATTTAAAAAAAAAATTGTTCAAACTTGATTTGTGACCTAACATGTGGTTTATCCTGGAGAAAGTTCCTTGTGCTAATGTGAAGAATGTATATTCCATAGTTGTTGGATGAAATGTTCTGCAGATATCTGCCACATCCAATTGGTCTAAAGTGTAGCTTAAATCCTGTGTTTCACTGTTGATTTGTTGCCTAGATGATCTGTGCAGTTCTGACAGAGAGGTGTTCACATACCCTACTATTAACGTATTGGGGTCTATCTCTTTCTTCAGGTCTAACGGTGTTTGCTTTATGGTGTTTAGTGTATATGTATTTATGATTGCTATGTCTTCTCCCTGGATAGATCCCTTTCTCATTATATAGTGGCTTTCTTTTTCTCCTTTTATGGTTTTTAATTTAAAGTTTATTTTATCCAATATAAGACTAGCTACTTCCACTCGTTTTTGGTTTCCATTTGCCTGGTATATCTTTTTCCATACCTTCATTACTAGTGTGTGTGTCTTTACAGATGATGTGAGTCTCCTGAAGACAGCATATTGTTGGGTGTAGTTTTTAATCCAATTATTCAGTTTGTGTCTTTTGATTGGGGAGTTTAACCCATTTACCTTTAGGGTCATTATTGAGAGGTATTGTATTACTCCTGGCATTTTATTGATGTCCATTTGGATGTTTTAAATATCTTTTGTTTCTCTCTTTTCCTTTTATTGTTTCTTGATGTGTGTTGGTTTTTTGAAGTGGTAAGATTTAGTTTCTTTCTCTTTCTCATTTGCATTTTTTGTTCCACTTGTGGGTTTAGTTCTTTTTTGTGTATTCATGGTAGTGATTATCTTTTTTCAGATTCCATTTGCAGGACTCCCTTGATGATTTCTTGCAGGTCTGGTCATGTGCTGGTGAACTCCCACAATTTTGATTAGTCTGGGAAATACACTATTTCTCCCTCATTTCTGAAGGATACTCTTGGTAGGTATAGTATTCTTGTCTGGCAGTTTTCTCTTTAGTATTTTGAATATATCATCCCATTTTCTTCTGGACTGTAGAGTTTGTGTTGAGAAGTCTGCTGTTGGCCTAATTAGGGCTCCCTTACAGGTGACTTGATGCTCTTCTCTTGCTCATATTAGGATTCACTCTTTGTCTTTGAGCTTTGTCAGTTTGACTACAATGTGTCTTAGAGAGGATCTTTTGGGATTGAATCTGTTTGGGGATATTTGATCCTCCTGGATCTGGAGGTTCATGTCTCTCCCTGTGCCTGGGAAGTCTTCTGTTATTGTTTCATTGAATAGGTTTTCGATGCCTTTTCCTTTCTCTTCCCTTTCTGGAACACCCAAGATTCTGATGTTTGTGTGCTTAAGGTTTTCTGCTAGCTCTCTTATATTTTCTTCATTTTTAAAAATTCTTTTTTCTTTTTTTTTGGGGGGGGGTCTGCCTGGGTTATTTCAAAAAGACTATCTTTGAGATCAGTAATTCTTTCTTCTGATTGTTCTAACATGCTGCTTCAGCTCTTGGTTGTGTTTTTCATTTCATTGAAAGAATTCTTCAGTTCCAAGAGTTCTGCTACATTAAGGTATTAATTTCTTTGTAAGTTTCTTTCATCATCTCCTGGATATTTTTTCTTACTTCATTATGTTGTCTACCTGAGTCTTCTTGTATCTCACTGGGTTTCCTTAAGATTGTTTCTCAGAATTCCTTTTCAGTCATTTCATGAGTTTCTTGCTCTATGGAGTCTGGTACATAAGAATTACTGTATTCCTTTGGTGGTGTCATATTTTCTTGGATTTTTGTATTTCTAGTATCTACACAAATACAAAAATACATCTAGATGTCTGGTCATCTGGTAGAAGAGTTGCTTCTTCCATTTTTCTGGAGTGGGCTTTGAGGAGAGAAACTTCTTCTTTTTCCAGTCTCCACTGGTTATTCTCCTATGTCAGTGCAGTTGAGTAGGAGGTGGGCTGCCTGCATGGTGGCATGGCTGCAGCCACCCATGCGGCAACAGTGGCTGTGGCCATGGCTGTAGCTGACCACCTGCATGGAAGTAAGGTTTTCAGTGTGTTCCTGCCTTCTGCCAAGTGGTGGCAGCTGCCCTCAGCTCCTGCCTTGGACCCCCCTTGACCCCAATGGCTTTTATGACAATCTGAAAACCTTCTCACACTTCTAGAGCCAAGCACTCTTCCACGGAATCATTTACACACTGGCAGGGGGAGAACCAATGTTCACCACATACTGACTCACTCACAAAGCTGAAGAGGAAAAGTGGCTGAAATTTTGATAAGAGCTGAAAAGGTTAAGCTTCCAACATCACAGCTAAGTTCTGGAAGAACTCATCTTCTAAGAACTGAAAGGAAACTTACCTATCATCTTCAAGCTCAACCCTCTATTTAAAAATAAGGAAAATGGGATTCGGAGATGTATATCCTGATCTGAAGAGCCCCTTAGGTGATTGAGCTGAGACACAACCCAGGTACCCTGATTCTCAGGCTGTCATTTTCTCTGTTAAATCACATAAAATAGCTGCATATGACTGAAGCAATTTAGCAAAGTTTGGGCAGATGAGTAATAATAACAATGATAATAAAAATAAAAATAGTTTTTAGTAGTAATGCCTTACATTTTCTCATCCTTTACCCATGCCAGGCACAGGGACGAGCACTTGACAGGCAGTATCTCCTTTAAATTCACAGAACTACCCCAATGATTGACATTGTTGCACCTCTCTTTTAATACAAGCAAAAGGATTAAAAGGGTTTTAAAGAATTGGCCCAAAGTCACAGAATTAATAAGAGGCAGAGCCAAATTCAAATCTACTTCTGTCTGACTCCAGTGTGAGACTCTTAGCCACCTCCTAATGTATAATAATACTTACAGACTTGGATTATTAAATAAAATAGCACATAAAGAACTTCTATCTCTATCCTCACTCACACTTGCAACTATGAATATCTCCTACACAATATGGGTGAAAACATAGGTCCTGTCTGTTATCACTGGTGAAAAATAAATGACCTTCTGGAAATTTGGTTAGCACACCAATCATCACTAATCTTGGAAACTATAGCTCTGAGGATGAATGTTATCTTTGCACTAAAAAAAGATGGCATTCATTTAACTAAAATAGAAGGTTCTTGCTCTATAATATCCCAATTCCACGACAGTCACCTGTCATTAACTCAGCATGTAACTCTTTCATTCAGGCTGAATAATGTTCTGGAAAAGGCAGCCAGACTACTGAAACATTCAAACCTATATATTGAGTAGGAATTCATTTTTTCAACCACTGAACACTCATTCCTTATGGATAGAAAAAGTAAGATATGAGTGAAATATGTATTGAAGAAGGAACTATTTCCCCAGGACAGTTCAAAATAGGTGGAAATCACTATAGTAATTTCCTTGCAATTGCATAGTTTCTTTGCTTATTAAATTTTGAAGAGGTTATCAATTTGGAATATAACCTAAAGAGTTTATGTTTCATAATTTTACTTTATTGCTGAAATATTTATGCAAATATTCAGTGTAGGAAGATGCTGCCAGATGGAAATGCAATAGTTGTGGAATTCTTCCTGGCATTTCCGACAGAATATATAATATTGAATTGCTTTATGCTAATGTTTTGCAATGGAATACATATTTTATGGCTATTTTGAAATGCAAATTTTAAAAATCTAAACACTTTAGAAATCATGCCAATGCAAAGCAAACTAATATAAAAAATAGGAGTTAGATAGATAAATTACAGCAGTATAACACCAAATGCATTTTGGTAAAAGTAATGAGCCATGTCTTTACATATTTTGTGTAAATACACTTTAGTATTTAGAAGTAAAACTGTGTTTTGGTAAGATTAATATTGATTAACCTTAAGATATATGTGACATCTGTCAAATATCTGACTTCTGTGAATACTTAACTTTCTTAGTCCACTTTCTAACCCTAATTTTTGTCATTGATAAATTCTCTGATAATAGGGTATGTGGTATATGTGATGCATCCAAAACTGAATCCAGTTTGAGGTGTATGTCACAAGTGAGTTTGAGTTACAAGGTGATCAAACTTGTATTATTATTAAACATCACCAAGTCTGAAGTTTAAACTTTTACAACTTGTTGGATCAATTTTATTTCACTACATTATAACAACTTGTAAAAATCAGTACTTATCGTAACTGTCATTTCTTAAACTTGTGTCTGAAACTCAGTAAAACATTCTTTAAAAGACACTAGAACGCACGATGTTATTGAGACTATTGGACAATTTCCTCTTTTCCAATTGCAATAGATTTCATCCCAGAATTTTGAATAAAATGGCATCTTATTTTGAAAGGCATGATTGTTTTTGACAATACCTTTGATTTATATTCTCCTTTTTTTGGAGCTTTTTTTTTTTTTTAACATACATCATGACTCAGAGATTGAATCTGGGCAAGAAAAAGGAAACAGTGATCTTCTTGTGAGTGTCTAAAATGATAAACCCAAAGCTTGATTAAAAACAACTATTTTGGTTCATTCAAGATCCTAACAAACCTGGAGCATTTTCTCCTTTTGTTTCATTCCTCCTTAGTCTCAGAGAAGATATGAAAAAGCAAACAACCAAAAGCAACCTCAATGCCACTGGGGGTTTTTACAGACGGTAGAATATTAAAATCCAGTAGAATTGAAAGAAAAATGTTGCTGAATTTACTATTAGCAAAATATACAAGGGTACTTCAAAAAGTTCATGGAAAGATTTGCATTGTCTTTTTAATTCTATTTTCCACAAACTTTCTGAAGTACCCTCATATTGCACTATTAATAAAGTACGTTACATTTTGACCTTTACAAAATGCTTTAATAGTCATTATTCCACTCATTCCTTGCCTCTTCTGCAGCAGGCAGATATTATTATTTCTTTTCACAGTTAGGGAAGTGGACTCACAGAAGTTAAGTAGTTCACCCAACTCACGCATCCAGGGAACACTAGTGCTGGTTTCTTCTATGATACTTAAACTTCGATAATTAAAATTTGGTTTAACTACATGCTGTAATTATGATTTAGAGTGCTTCAGTGTCAGTTTTAATCGCTCCTCTAACCCAGAGAAATTCTCTAGAATGATTACTACCCTCTGATCTACTTGTTTTCTCTTACTGCAGCCTATAGACATAGAACTATACTCACTATAGTATAGTATAGTATTCTATACTATAGTCTACAGAAGAGGAATGTATGAAGTATACGTATTTGTGGAGGACAGAGTTCATGAAGCATTCAGATTTGCTTATGAAGCCAGTGAGATGGGAAGCTGCGGAAAAAAGTAAGGGAGAAAATATAATTCCTTCCCCCTTGCTTCACTGGAAGCTCTGACCACCATTGTGAGTGCTCCCTTGTCCAGCAGTATTTTCTGGCTCTGAAGCCTAGCACTCAAATGTCATCTTACTTTTGCAAACCTGAAACTGATATCCCAGGGGTTTTATTTATTAACAAAGAAGCACTAGTCTATTTCTCTTATGAAAGTGCATGCATTAAAGTTTTACACAAAAATCTTGTTCATGCCATTAGAATTCCTGGGTGACTATCTGTAAGAAACACCCACTAATGCCAGTGACCACACCCCCAATCCTACTTAGAAAGGGCGCTCTGGGTGATTATTTTTCATAACAAAATTACTCTTCTCTACAGTGCACAAACTCAAGCTAATCCAAAATGAATCATGTGGCTCCCAACACATTTGAGGTAAATTAGGAATCACCATCTGGCAGAGAGCTTCTCTTCTTAAAATTGCTCTCTTCTTTTTTAATTAAAATGTGTTTTAATTAAAAATAGACATGTCAAGAAGCACTGTATATCAGTTACATGACTGACAATATGCTTTCATTTTTTTTTCTAAAACATATGAACCAGAAATAGGATGTCATAGATGCTCTCCAGAGAAACAGTAAAATATAGAACAGAAAGCAAGGATTGCTACTGGGAGCCATTTCAGCTGTATCAAAATCCAACCAAATTTTTTCTTGAATGTTTTATTAAAAAAATAAAAAGCATTGAAAGGGTGTTTACTCCTTACTTTTTGGTGAAACTAATGGGGCTTTTCATTCGATCCATATCAGTAGTTTGGGGGAAGTTCTCAAATGTTCTCAGCATGCTAAGGGTCCTTTTAGTGACCACTAAGGGTCCTGTTAGTGACCCTGGGATATTCCAAGAACTATCCCAACTGCCCAGACCTTCCTTTTAGCCCTTGCCTGTCCATGCTCCTGTCTGGGAAGTGCAAAGAAATAAGAGCAGATGTCTTTTGTACAGTCAGAAGTGCCAGAAGGGAGAATACGGCAGGGTGAGGGTGAGAGATGGGGACCCCACAGCAGCAGGAGAGAACAAAAAGGCACGGTGAGGATGCAAGGTACCTCACACGTTGTGTGCGTGTGCGTGTGTGTGTGTGTGTCTGTGTGTGTGTGTGTGTGTGCGCGCTTGTGAGAGAGAGAGAGAGAATTCTGTCTAATAAACTGAACTTCCATTCCACTAAGACTGGCGTTTGAACCTTCCCAGCACTGTCTTAGGGAGTCCGGAGGCAATTCCTTTAGGAATCCCAGCTGCAAATGTTTAAAGGTCAAATATTAATGACCACAATGAGACATATGTAGCAATATTCATGTAGTTTTTAGCTTTGATTGGTTTTCCCAACTGCCACAAATATTTAGTATCACCACAATTTTTTTTCTTTAAAAAATTGTTTCCTGATGTTTGGTTTTGTCCTGTAGTTTATTTTTATCACATTTCTTTACTTTATATAACTGCAATTCAATACTTTCTCAAGTCAACTTTTTATTTTAGAATAGCTTTATATTTACAGAAAAATTGTGAAGACAGTACAGTTTCCATATACCCCCAATACACAGTTTTCCGTACTGTTAACATCTTACAGTATGGTACATTTGTTACAATTAGTAAACCAAAATGGACACATTATTATTAGCTAAAGTCTATACTTCATTCAGATTTTCTTGGCTTTCAGCTAATGTACTCTTTCTGTCCTAGGATCCCATCCAGGATACCAGTTTATATTTAGTTATCATATCTCTTTAGGCTCCTCTTGGCTGTGACAATTTGTCAGATTTTCCTCATTTTTGATGACCTTGACAGTTCTCAGAAGTACTGGTCAGGTATTTTGTCAAATGTCCCTCAATTGGGATGTGTTTATCTCATGATTACACTAAAAGGTCACAGGCATAAACTGCCACTTTGTCACATCATATCAATAGTACATACTACCAATATGACTTATCACTGCTCATGTTAATCATGACCACCTGCTTGAGGCAGTATTTGTCATGTTTATCCACGGTAAAGCTGCTCTTTCTTTTCCTTTTTTTCAGACTTTTCCCTTTTATTGAGGAATGGTATTAGAACCAAGATGCAATTTAATTTTTAGTTATGTGGGTGTGTGTTTTTAAATAACCCGTCTTGCTTAAACAAGCTTATTAGTGTTATTTCTCCAAATTAAAGAATTAGTATCAACATATAAATTTTACCCATAAAAACAGAAATACCACTTGCCAATTTGTAATATGCTTGTGCTTCTCTTTTACATAGGATCTGCAATATATGCAAAGATACAGATTTAGCATGCACAATGTTAATAACAAAAGGAAAAAATCTATCCATACCATTGCAGGAGAAATATCTGATAGACTGAATTTGTGTTAGAAATAATCTTTCCATTCTCCCTTCTCCCTCTTCCCAGGTAGAGTATACATCTTTGCCCCACTGACTTGGGATGTGGTCTTGTGTTTCCTTTTGCCAATGGACTGTGATGCAAGAAGTTTTTAACATGCTTGCATGGTTTAGATTGTCCTCTTGTACTCCCGTGATTTGCCATAAAGAGAACATGCCTTAGGGAGCTGCTGGTTGAGGAAAAACATGGTGATACTTGGAGCAGACCCTGACCCAATTCTAAGCCGGAAGCCAAGCCCAGCTGACCAACAGCTTAAAACAGGCCCTTCCTGGCTACCGCATGCTTCTTTGATCAATAAAAATAGATGCCGATTGTTGGAAGCACTGAGTTTTGGAGTGTTTTGTTGTAGGACATTATTGCATAAGTAGCTAATTATAACAAAACATATATACATCAAGAGCACATTTGATATTGTCTTAGACTATGACTACTCAAAATATAAAATATACTGGGGAAGAGTGTGGTTAAGTATATTGGAATTAGACAGATCTGGGTTCAAACTTTTGCTATGCCACTTACTGTTAGGTACTGAACAAGTTACCTGACACCTCTGAGTTCAGCCTCTTCATTTCCAGAATGCAGAAAACAATAATGCCTATTTCATAGGGTGCTATGAGGGCCAAATGAGGTCACTCTTCTAAAGGGCCTGGCCCAGGGTTGGCTTAGAATAACTGTTTATTAAATGCTATTATTAATTGTCAAGTGAAAGTCATTAAATAATGAAAAATTACTATATTCAAAACTTTATATAATATGATAAAATATTTTTTTTTAATTGTGGAGGAGTGTCAGCATAACTTAGTGAGAAGTGTGGGATTTTGGGTTGTTTTTACATTCACTTGGCACAGATACATAAAGTAATCAGGCTACCTAGGGTCCTTCAGTTTTTAGGGAACTTGCTTTAGTGAAAATATAACACCGATTTATAGTTCAGCATTTTAATTGTTTGGTAACCTCTGAAGTGTTTGAGGACTAAACAATGTTTTATTTAAGTTAGTTTTTAGTTCTCCAATAATTATATAATTAATTTATATTGTAAAAAACTAGTGTTGAAGAAAGAAAACTTTTTATTCTATTTTCTGTACAAATAATTATGACTTGAATTGATAGAAACTGAAAAAGAAATTTGTGCTGTGGACTATGTAGTCATTTGATACCATATGAAGCATTCTAAAAGAAAATAAACAGTATGGCCAAAATTTATATTCAAATAAATCTGCCAAATTGCTCTCAGTTATCAAATGGCCAAGTCAGCAACCCCTCCAAAAGTGGTGACCTTCATTTTTTTTTAATTGGAGTAATAAAAAGCAGTTTTATAACCTTTAAATATGGTTGGATCAAATGTTTACTGTTATGTAATAAAAACTTTGGTTTAAAAAATGAACATTGAGTAAATAATTTATTATAAGTGATACACTAAAAAAGTAAAAATGCTTTCCGCACTATATGTTGAATAGCGTTTATTTTGGAGCAGAATATTTCAAATTGCTAACTTAGTAAAGCAAAATTTGCTGCAGCAACTCTTTTTTTCCATGAGCAATTCTGAATTCTAAAATGCATTATATTTCAGTTGGAAATTGAAACTTAGCTTTATCTAAATCAGAGGTATTTAAAATTATATATCGTTGAGATGAAAATTACAAAATTAGTAAGTGGTGGCTTTTAAGATGTATTCTTCAAAAGAGTTCTAGGTTGTTCCAAATGACGGCAATTCCCACCTAGAGAAAAAATGGCAAGGCTTTGTTTCCCATTCCAGCCCACCCTGCAGAAAGAGGATCAGAGCCAAGGCCAGAGGCCCCACAGCCTGAAGCAAAACCAGACAGTCACCCCACACTCCCATAAAGAAGAAAAAAGAAAAATTACTTTTACTGTTATCACTGAGCTCTGTCATATGCTCTAAAAAGAATATTGAAAAACTGTATTCTTATATTCTTTACATATTTTTAAGTTGACATCTAAATTTTTTTTTTTTTTTTTTTTTTTTTTGCTGCTGGCTGGTATGGGTTCTGAACCTGTGAACTTGGGGTTATAAGGCTGAGCTCTAACCAACTGAGCTAACCAGCCAGCCCCTAAAATTCTTTATAAGTTTAAATCATTCTGAAGGATATAATTTTTGGCTTAGAGTATATATTAATATTTTAAAATCAAATTGAAACTTCACTTTTAAGTGGAACTAATGGAGTCAAACTACCAAAGGATTTGCTATTCACAATCATAAGTTTTAATATATATTGGAACAGAACTTTTGTTATGTATGTAGAATATCACAAAAGATTATCAATCGCACACTAACAAGCAACAATTAAAAATAAATAAATAAATAATAAAATGAGCTACAAAAAATCCAGATGGGATATAAAGATGCCTAAATAAATGAAGTTCCAGAACGTGGCAAGCCCTTCATGGAAAAGAAGATATCCATGGCTCTTCCCATAGAGAGGAGTAAGAAGAAGCCAGCCAAAATTAAACAAATATAGTAGGCTAGCAGGGTTGATTACATCCCTAGGAATCCCATAAGCTCTGTAAATATGCATCTACCCACCTACTTTTACTCACAGGCCTTTACTGAGTATGGAGGGTAATTTGCTCAAGCAAAGGGGACCAGAGAAGGAAAGCTAAGACAGATTTCCCTTTGAAGTACATAAAGACTCTCACAAATGTAAGCCCCCTTCAAAAGGTGGGGAGTGTTGGGGGGCACAGTAGAAAGAATAGAAAAATACATGAGGCACTCAAAGCACTCAACTACCAAACATTAATAGCCAGGGAGGAGAGCTCAGAGAAACCCTTCCACGGCATTCCAGGTCTTCAAAGAGCATAGGGCAGCAGCAATCCAAAAGCCGGGGAAGAGACAGTTGGGCTGAAAGATATCTCCCCAGGTGCAGAAAGCAAGAAGGACTACATAGCCAGGAAAACTCCAGTGATTCAAAATCGGCCAGCTGGGATGTAAGTAGGGAGATATCACCCACAACTCCAAAATTTGACAACTGAACTCTAAAGCACAGGACTGTTTCTGGAATTTTCCCAATGCTCTGATACCAGGCCCTGTTGAAATGAAAGTCTGGATCATGCCTTTGAAATATTTGCAGACAGTGGTGAACCAAATAAAACTATCAGTGCAAAAAAGCCTTCAATCTGTTCAAATACAATTCAGGTTGACCGAGTTCCCACTCTAGAAGCCCTACAAAAAAAGAGGTGTTCCCCATTTTGAAGGTAAATATTATTTTCTTCAGTCTCTACTGATCTTTTACACAAATTGGTCTTCCTAAAAGAATTAAAATGCACACATAAAAACAAAAAAATGTGATTCATTATTGAGAAAGGTAATAATCAGCAAAAAGATTCCGAGACAGCTCAGAGAGAGAGCTAAAAATAAGTATGATAAAAATAAAATAAAAAATAAGTATGATAAAAAATGCTGAAAGATTTAGAGTAAAGGTGGACACATGAGTGAACAGATGAGGAATTTGACATTTTACTTCACCTGTAGAATTTTATCTGAATTTAATGTAAATTTTATGCTTGAAAGTCTTTTATTGATAACTCAGTCTTATTTCTTTGCATGAAACGTGAATGCATTTCTTAAATTTATTTCCTGTGACTATAAGGCTTACAGTATTTAAAACTCTTCTAGTTTTAATTATTATTATAATTAGTAGTAGTACTTAATCGATTAAAATAATATAATATATTGATAGATAATTATTAAAGACAAAATTGCTTGTATTGAAATTGCATCATTTAGTAAGATAAGTCAAGTCATTTTTCTGTTAGTTCATTTATCTTTCAAGGAATATTACTTCTTAGCAGAATGAGAAAGCATTTTCCATCAATTCTAACCCTATTTACTATTTTTATAAGCCTGAGGAATCTTATTTATATAGATAGGTAGATGAAAATAGACAGAAATTCAGTTGTAGTAATGTTAATCAGTATCTAAACTCCTTCCAAGTTGTACTCTTTAAATCACAGTGTCTGTCATCAAATACAAACGGGTATTTCCAATAGTTCATGGAAAAACGGAATTAAAGGATAATACAAATCTTTTCATGAGCCTTTGAAGACCCCTCATATTTAACGATCTAGAAACTGACAATTGGATTAGGTCCCCTTCAATTTTATTGAAAAAAATAATTGAAAACTTTCTGATTTGCCAAATAATTTGTTGCCTAGTCATTACAATCAGTCCCTTCCTTAAAATCAGCATCAATATTTTATGTCTTGGAGGCTGTATTAGTCTATTTTCTGTTGTTCAGAACAGAATCCCCCAAACTGGGTAATTTACAAAGAAATGAAATTTATTTCGTACACTTTTGGAGGCTGGGAAGTGAGGGCCAGGTGAGGGCCGTCTTCTGTGTGGGAACTCTCTACAGGGTCCCATGGTGACACAGGCAATCACATGGTGAGAATATGGCAAGAGCACTCTCATGTGCTCTCCTTATAAAGCCACCAGTCCACATCTATGATAACTCAATATTCCATGAATGGATTAATCCATTCATGAGAGCACAGTCTTCACAACCCAATCATCTCTTAAAAGCTCCACCTTTCAAATATCATAAGCGAATTTCCCGCCCTCTTAATGCTGTTACAATGGGGATCAAGTTTCCAATCCATGAACTTTTGGATGACACATTCCACCCATAGCAGAGGTTTTTACACCTTGGGAAATGCACCATATTAAATTTTGGGTGGATGAGAGATATACCTTCTTTTCCTTTTTTTTTTTAAGTGGAAGAAGGGAAAATAGAAAAGGAGAAATAAGCTGAAGTTTGTTCTCAGGCAAAACAGTTTTAGGGAAAAGTTTAACAGAAAGTTGCAATTCTGGGAATTTTTATCCATTAAGTTTCACCCATGCCCTCACAGTCCTTGGAAAATTCTTGTGTACCCCCAGTTTGAATACCATGAGTTTAAAACATACATTAAATAAACTAATATATAAATGTAAGCCTCTCTATCAAACTGTTACCAAAGGGGACTTCATTCTTAGATAACTGAAACTGCTGCCTGAAATGCGGTTTTATGTTGCAGGATGTTTCGTAGAAAGCCCAAGAGCTTTCATGTATAGAGAAAAGCTTCGTATTGTGTTCCCAGTTCTTTATAAAACTTCTTATAAAAGTGGCTCTGAAGAAGGAAGTGATGCTTGTGACCTTGGACAAGATTTCTTTCAAGCCCATTGGCAGAGACTGACACCAGTACTTGCTGATGTGGAAACAAGGAGCTTCTTTCTTTACCAAAAGAACAGATTTGTGATCAAGCATCTCAGTGCTGCCATCTGAATAAAGAACATCAAGATTTTTTTTTCTCGTCATGTTATGCTTGGCAGAAACAGTTTTCATCAGTTTGAATATGTCAGAGGCCTTTGTAGTTTCTGAAAGGGGCTCATAATATCATATTCTTTGAAGTAAGAGGCATGCACAGAAGGGATGAAAACCAGGGCTGGGTTCAATTGTCTCATCAGGTGGCCTGTGACTCTCCACAGAACCTACGAATATTTACATGGTCAGCTATAAAATGTTAAAAGAAATGTTCTCAATACTGGGGGTGGATCGTGTCATCTGATTGAGGCACTACACTTCAGGTTTCTTCCTCAGTCATAAGCCAAAGCTGCAGCTTTTTCCAGAGTACGTAGATTCGAGATGCTATTAGTGGTGTAGCTTCTTTTGCTTGGAATTGCAATATACATGACATAGATTATTCAAGCCTTTTGTATTTGGTGAAATCCAAATATTGGTAGTATTCAGCATGTTGACAATGAGTCTTAAAAACATCCACAACATTCAATATATTATGAGAATGTTCAGATAAAAGGTATTCCTTCAGTTTGGCTGGATTCATGTTTACAGTGGGTATCACCCTGATCCAAGCCACCATCATCTCTTGCCTGGAATACTACAATAACTTCTAAACTGGTCTTTCTACTTTCCCTATTTGTCCCAAGTTTATGCTCTACATAGAAGACAGAGTAAGTCTTACCACATCACTTCTCTGCTCAAAACTTTGCAATGGTTTCCCAGGCCGAGTAAAAGTCAAAATCATTTTAGTGGCTTATAACGTCCTGCACAAGATGGTCCATCATTACTTTTCCAACCCACCTTGTACCATCTTCTTACCCTCTCCACCAGCCCCCCTGGCTGTTTGCTCATGCTGTGAATGCGCCTGCATCAAAGCCTGCACACCTGTTTGCTCCACCTGTAACACAGTTACTGAGGTTTCTGCAGGGTTCATCCTCACCTCACTCAAGATTCTGCTCACACATCACCTTCTCACTGAAACTTTCCTTATATACACTCTTTAAAATTGCAACCTTCTTCCCTGCTTTATTTTTTATAGCACTTTGCATTTAAAATATTACCTATTTCAATTATTTATTTTCTATTGCCTGACCCATTCTCAAAATCTTAGCATTGTGAGGGCAAGCGTTTGTGTCCGTTCTGTTCACTGTTGTATCTCCAGCACCTAGAAAAGTTCCTGGCACAAACAGGGAACTCAGCAAATATTCGCTGAATGTAGAGTTGTTAGAGAGGAAGTAATAACGCTTCTCCTTCACCACAAATGATAACAAAGATAAGGCCAAAGCATAGGTGTGAAGTTTTACTGAGTGTTCCTGGACATTTGTCAATTTAAGCACTTAAGCTAGACCCAACGTAAACAAAAATGAATACGCATCCACATAATAGCAGGGCTTGTTTAATTACTAACAATGAGAAGTATTCTAGATGTCACTGAATGGAGGTGATAATGATTTTCAATGCTTGATGGTGTTTAGAAGTATCTCATGCCACCAAACACTTTTTCTGATTGAAATGAGGCTAATATAAGTAAGAGAATGTATCCCAAGTTTTCTTGACAGGACAATTTGGGCAGGAGCTGCCCCTGGTGATCCCTAATGGTACAGAGAACAGAAACCTGGCAATTAGAAGACTTGGCAATTAGAAGACACCTATTAAAATGGTTAAAACAAAAGAGAGTGCCTGTGCCAAGTGCTGGCAAGGACATGGAGTGGCCGGATCTCATATACTGCTAGTTAAAGTAAAAAATGGTACAGCCACTTCAGAAAATGGTTTGGCAGTTTTTATAAAACATATACCATTTGGCCTAGCAATCTCACTCCTAGTTATTTACCCAAAACTTACATTCACACAAAAACTTGTACATGAATGTTTATAAGACCATTACACACAGCAGTGACAATCAGGAAACAACTCAAATGTCCTTCAGTGGGAGAATGGATAAACAAACAGAGGTACAACCACACAATAGAACACTACTCGGCAAGATAAAGGAACAAATTATTGATATACTCTCAAAAGCATTATGCTATGTGAAGGAAGCAAGTCTCAAAATGTTACATAGTGAATAATTCCATTTATATGTTATTTTTAAATAGGCATAGGAATGAAGAACAGATTAATAGTCGCTAGGGGTTACGGGTTTGGGGTGGGAGATGTTTTGACTGTAAAGAAGCAGCATGAGGGAATCAGGGGACTATATGGGATTGTTCTGTAGCCTTGTTCTGGCGTTAACCTTAATCTATGCATGTGTCAAAATTCAGAGATGTGTATACCGAAAAAAGAAAAAACCCAATACAGCATATAATTTTTTAAAAAATCTCAGCCATTAAAAAAATAAAGACAGGGCAGGACTTGCCAGCACTGGTACTGGGGCAAGCCTGAAGGTCTAGGGGTACATATCAAACCCAGTATATAGTTGTCTCTTTTAAATCAATGATCCTTACAGATCATCTTCACTGGTATCTTCCCTGCACCGTATATAAAATCAACCGGTGAGAAGTCTCACCCACTTCTTAATATACTTCCAGAAGATCTGGAAGGCCAATTCAGAATGAGCAGATATTATCAAGCAACACTTCTGCACTATAAAGTTGATTCTTTAATGATATATCCTTTTGTGGCTTTACAAGTTTAGGAGTATGTAATATTGTTTTGTTTTTTTTCCTCCACAGAACATGATCTTTGGCAACGTATTTGACTACACTATTGAGCCGCATGTTTCAAAACTGATAGGTATCTGTTTAATGCTTGTTGGTCTTTTTTTTACTATTAATTCCCTTTTTTTCAGATCAACAGGAAGGGTATTATTCATTGTTGGAATTCAAAATTAAGTATTTGGACCATAGGTCCAGCACATTGGGACTAGTGACAAATTAATCACCTCCTAAAATCCAATGTTTACTTCAGAAAGAGCATAAAGACTATAATTTTCTGTCTTCAATTTAATATGAATTTTTTTTCAGACAGAGTTGATGGATCTTCTTATATTTTGGTGATATTAGACTAATGCAAAAACTCAATGTAAACATTAACTTCAAACACCTTGGAAACAGGTATTGTAAGAAAGCCATGCATGTAAAAATAGTCTTTGATATCTTCTATTTGTCATTTGTATCTATTATGAGATTTCAGGATGGAATTGTGAGCACCTGATCCATCATGAATTTTCATTTGTCTCTTAAGAAGAGTGAGTAGTGTGTGTCTGTGTGTGTGTGAAATTGCTGATAGCTGGACATTGATTAATATCAGCATGATGGAAGAACAAGATCTGATTCAGTAATTATATTTTAATAATATTGTATTGTATAATAATATTAATGATAAGCATAACAAACATTTATTTGCTGTTTACTATATTCCAGGTACTACATCAAGTGTCTTATATTCATTTTCTCATTCATTCCTCCCCTAAATTCTCGCACAATGCTTGAATTTTTCAAGTCTTATATTTTACATCAGGGATCCAACTGACCCAGAGCTTAACTGAATTTAAAGAAAACATACTTTGCGACTTTGGACTTATGGACAATTTAATAAGATTTGTAAATAAGTAAATTGGCATTTTCTTTTAAGTTCCACAATATTAAAATAAATCAGTTAATTAAAATAAAATAAAAAAACACTCCTGTGAGAGTGACATAATTGTACCTTGGGAAATTGTTTTCTTATAATTTCCAAGGTACATGCTTTATTTCAAAAGTAAGACTCTTTCAGTTTTCAGTACCATCCTTCCTTTTTTGTTATTTGTTTCTAAATCCAATGACCACTTTGTGTCTCCAACATACACCGAAACCATTGCTGACTATAAAGCACAGACTGTGTGCGTGGGTAGCTCTTTCAGGAGACTTGGATACATAAATAGCACAGTAAAAACCCAGGAACATATCCATTTTATCCATTTAACTGCTTTACTGCTTTGTAATTGATGGATAATCATTTCACTTCCACAATCAGTGATGTATGAAAATTTACTGCTTATATTTCCGAATCTCTTCACACTGCCCACCCCCCAGGCCCTCACTGTCAAACTGACTGATGTTTATTTAAATTCCACGAGCCGAGACGCATCACAACCTCACCATGGATATTCATTCCCATGATCTAACCCCAATACATAAAAATTCCACTACAAAGCCACACACAGGCTCCTCTCAACACCAAACCTCACAGGTCTCATGTTCCCAGTGGCTGAATATTTCATTTCTAGAAGAAGCTTCCTGTGAGAACATTCATTTCTGGAAAAATAAAAAAGATTCTGGCTATTTTCTTTAATTTCATAAGTGTGAAATAGAGGAAATGTTCAGTGCTTTACAATGTAAAAATTTAACATAATTTCATAGAAAGATTTGAATTCAAATCCTGATTTTTATCATTTATTAGCTCTGTGATCTTGAGCAAGGTGTTTAACCGACCTAGTCTCAAAATTTTTGTCTGTAAAGATAATAATACCTATCTTATAAGACTGTTTTAAGGATTAAGGAAGATAATGCAGACAAATTAATTCAACAACTATTTCCTGAGCACCTACTATGAACAGGTACTGTGCTAGGAGCTAGTGATTTGGGGTTAATAAAGAGTCTCTGCCTCCAGGAGACTTACAGCCAAGTTCAGGAGATGGGCAGATAAGGAGACACCAGAGCGTGCTAAGTGATGTGAACCAGCGCAGCCATGGCCAGGGCACCATGCATCCTGGGAGGGAGAGGTGAGGAGTTAGGGTGAGAAACCCTCAGGAGGTGATACCTGAGCTGTGGCCTCCCAGATGAGCTGGGCCTGGTAGAGCCCATTCAAAGTCCCTAGGGCTGCACATATTCTATGTGGTGGGGCAGGGAATGTGATGTGGGATGGGGATGAGAATACCCTGAAGGGCCTCCTTTGCAATGCCCTGCACTGTCATTAACGACTTTAAGCAGAGAAGGCACATGGGCAGATCTGCATTTTGAAACACTCATTCTGGCTACAGGAAGAAGGAAGGATTGTAGGCTGGAGTGACTCTGGGTGGAGAGACTGGTCAGGAGGGTAATAGGAGAGTGTAGGGAAAATAGTGAGGGTCTAAAGTAATGGAGAGCCAGTGTTGGGAAGGAAAAGGTGGGCAGAGTCAGGATCTATCGAGGAGGTAGAATTGATAAGACGTGGTCCCTGAGAGGAAGCGGTGATGGTGGGGAGCAGTTCCTGCCTAGATCGAGCAGTAAGTTGCAGCACATTCCCCAGGATGTGGAAGAAAAACAACTTGGGGAGCCAGGTTTGGATATGCAGGGTTTGATGAATCTGTATGACGTTCAAGTGGAATGTCAGTCCCAGACACTGCAGTGCACTATCCATATTCCTCGGTCCTCACCTTGTCAGCGCACACACCTGTGACTCTCCACCTGAGGGCTTCCACTCTCCCTTGTGCAAGGAACATTCAAACAAACGTGATGGTGAGCTCACACTCTCAGAAGCAGCCTTCAGGCAATGGCAGATGGGGTTGAAGGCTAAACACCCCACTCCCCCATCCCTCTGGAGGACCCTTCTGGGGAGGACAAATCTAAGGTGTCTTCTGTGTTATCTTCCAAAGCTCCCCATCAGGGCTGAACCCCAGTTGCCCACAGTGGAATTCTGCTTCACAACATACCCCTGATTCTTATACTACTTTCTCACTCTCCTATTGGAACTTTCTGGAATAACTTCCCAAATTAACCACTTGCAATCAAACATTTGTCTCAAGGTCTGCTTATGGGGAAGTTCCATCCAAGATATACCCAATAGGCATTGGGTTATGCATCTCTGTGTTGCAAGAGATGTCTGGGAAGGAGATATAAATTTAGAGATACAGGAAATGGTCAGAGCCAGAGGACAGAACAAGCTCACCTTAAGGAAGGGAGCAGAGCTATTGGGACATAAAGCAAAAGAGAAAAAACTCAAGCACAGCATGTGAAACCAGATGGACTTATAGGTACCAGTTTCTTTTCAAACAATGATCTGTGGCAGGGAAGTTCTCAAACCAAGTTGTCTGAAAATACTGGACTAATTATTTTATAGTTATGTAACCAATTTAATTTATAGTTCTGCTGCTGTACCTTGAAAATTGAATATTTACTGGTTCTTTATGAGCTGTAACATTTTATGGCCTGCCAGGGCATTGATTAATACAGCGTGCTGAAAAATAATCATGTAAGATTACCTTAAAATACTTATCAGTATCTGTCATTTTGACAGTGGAACTGCAATACTATAAATCTACAAAGATTAAAAATTTTAAGTGGAATGTTCTAAGTTGAATATTTATTAAAATACCTCAACTGCATCAAAAGAAGAAACAGATACAAAATACTAATTTGACTTGAAGAAAATTTAACTCTAGAATTCTAGGACTACAATAGACCTTATATTTTTTTACAGACCTTATAGTTATCTGACATTCTCACTATATTTCTCATGACAAACTATTTTCAGACTAGTGTGCAATCTTATACGATGCCGTCTCTCCAAGTACATTTCTAGTAAACACACAGAAACAGAAAAAGGAATTCCTAATCTACGCATACTTTGGTAACAGTCTATTCTAAAAATCAGGAGAAAATGTATATCACTGTGATTGACGTTCGACGATCTAAAGAAGAGATGTCATGGCTGGTTTTACTTTTCTACATATCACAGCAGTCCTGCTACTGGCCAGCAACTCACAATCTGCTCACCTCCTAATGTCCCTTTTAACTCCTCCTACACAGACCAGGTACTTTGAGAGAGATCACACATCAAATTGCACATAATGACGATTAGTTTTCTTACGCTTGTTGATAGGAGCATTTATTAAAATGTTTATTAAAATGCTACTTGGAGCATTTGTTTACAAGACATAACCATCGTCACCACCCTGAGTAGACAGAACTCCAGCCAGAGTCTGCTACTGCTGTTGTCTGTAATACTGAGGATGCTGGTGCCCCCACTTTTACTTCTCCCTGCACGTGGAAGTTGAGAGTTTTCAATTGCGAAATGCTACTACAGATTTACGACCAGAACTAGACTTCTAATGCACTATCTAAATACAATTTTTAATTATTAAGAGAAAATAGGACATGTTGGAAACTAAAAATGGAAGTGAGATGATGGCCATTGAAAAGAAGCAGGACTTGGTACAAAACCTGAATATAGAAGTCTTTTACAGAAGTAAAGAGGAACTCTAACTGCACAGCCACTGCTTTGAATCTTAGACTTAGCCCCACTCACCGTGCCCTTTGTCCTGCTCCCTCCCAGCCAGGGAGCCCCAGGTCAGCCTGCTGGAGAGGAGGAAGGTTGGGAGGTGCCTCCCTGTAGCTCTGTCTCTTTCTACCTCATGACCATACTGGGACCACTTTTCCTTTTCTGCTCTAAGGGAATGTTACATTCTCTGTGGTTCCATCAGTTCTCTGCTTCTAAGCATTCATTTTCTCACTGAAAACTAACCCCAAACCCACAGGTTACCTGATGCCAGCCCTCTCCCTCGTAGCTTAGGATATCTCCTTGGCCAGGGGAGATTGTGTGTGTGTGTGTGTGTGTGTGTGTGTGTGTGTGCGCGCGCGCACGCGCGCATGCAGTATATGCAGTGTGTGTGCCATTATTACTTGTGTCCTTGTGCTACCCGTCCACACAGGCCCACTCCCACTCTTCAAGCTCTCTGAGGGCACAGATGGGCCTCACTTACTTTCTTTCCCTTGCAACAGTGAGGACAAAAGGAAAGGACCTAAGACTTGTTGGACACGTGCTATGTGCCGGGGACTGCGCTGGCTGCTTTACCTACATTACACTATTTCATCCACATCATCATGAAGTGGAGATAAGTCTCATTTTGCAGCTGAGAAAACTGATACTCAGGGGGGTTAAATAACATGACCAAAGACACGTGGAATGTGCAGCATTCAAACAATATCCTGTTGACAACAAACTTCAAACTTTTTCCATTCCAATTTACATAAATGTGATCGCACAATTTATTCTCTTGTTTAAAACCCTTCACTGACTCCTCACTGCCTGGAAAGCAAGGCCCTGAACCCTTGGCGTGCTGCCCGCACCCTCCCAGTCGGGCCCCTCCCACCTCCCTGGGCTGGTCCCTGGCAGCACCCTCCAGCCAGGCTCCCCCAGGGCGGTCTCTGTGAATGCGCCCTGCTGCTTGCCCTCCTTGACCTGCGCTCCTGCTTCAGCTTATAAAGCTCTCCTCCACCTGCTTCCACCTGGGGAAAAATTGCTCCCCTTTCCAGACTCAGGTCATGTTTCCACCCACTAGGTAGCCTTTTCTGAAAAGCTGTCTTCCCTTCACCCCACTGTATTCAACTGCCATCTCTTTCCAGCCTCCTCACCCTCTCCCCAGCTCCCACGACAGTGTGTGATATGTTTCTATCACAATCCTAGTAACTAACTTATTTTTTCACATGTTTCTTTGCCTTCCAAGATTATAAATTCTTCAAGGGCAGGAAGCATATCTTGGACACCCATGTACCTCTGGGCACCACTGTTTGATAGGACTCTGTAATGAAAGAAATGTTCCTCTCTGCTGTCCAATACAGTAGTCACTAGACACGTCTTTTATGGCCTGAGAACTCAAAACACGATTAGTACAACTGAGGAATTGAATCCTTCATTGTATTTAATTTTAGGTAATTAAATCCAAATAGATACATGTGGCTAATGGCTGCCACATTGCATGGCACAGCTCTAGGGCTTACAAAGGGTCTGAGACAAAGTAGGTGTCAGTAAGTATGTGCTGAATTGGACAGAACTCATTCAGCTCAGGTCACCCAAGGTGTCCCCCTAACCAAGCCCAAGAGTCTTTGCTCTATTTTTAATTCTGGTCAACCACTTTAGTGATGGAGACTTTCTGAACCACCTCGCATCTTTCTTGTACACCCTCCAGACCCACCAAAGGAACACCCCTTTCTGTCTTGCAACCCTTCCTGACCACTAATGTGCCCCTTTGCCCTTTTTTCTCTGCCTCTCATTTCTACGAAGGCTATAAAATAGGATTGTATTTCCACCAGAGTCTCATTCCACTACATGTAACCATAAAACATAAAGGCAGAGTTATTAAAGCCTCAAGGGAAAATATATGAACAAAATATCAGCCTGATTCATTATGAACAGTTGTTATAAACAGTGCACTTGCTAGAAAATGACATAAAAACTAATTTGCATTTGCAACAAAATTATGCCATGCACATCCACCATGGCTCCCGTCCCCCCAACTGCCATACTAGTAGGATTCTTTAATTAAAGACATTCTGCCAGGGCCGGCCCGGTGGCGCACTGGAGAGTGTGCCGCTTGGGAGCGCGGTGGTGCTCCCGCCGAGGGTTCGGATCCCATGTGGAGACAGGTTCCCGCTCACTGGCTGAGCGCGGTGCGGGCGCAACACTGAGGGTTGCGATCCCATTGCCGGTCCCCAGTACGGGCGCAACACCGAGGGCTGCGATCCCGTTACCGGTCATGCACATCCACCATGGCTCCCGTCCCCCCAACTGCCATACTAGTAGGATTCTTTAATTAAAGACATTCTGCCAGGGCCGGCCCGGTGGCGCACTGGAGAGTGTGCCGCTTGGGAGCGCGGTGGTGCTCCCGCCGAGGGTTCGGATCCCATGTGGAGACAGGTTCCCGCTCACTGGCTGAGCGCGGTGCGGGCGCAACACTGAGGGTTGCGATCCCGTTGCCGGTCCCCGGTACGGGTGCGACATCGAGGGTTGCGATCCCGTTACCGGTCAGTAAAAAAGACAAAAAGGAAAAAAAAAAAAGACATTCTGCCAACTCGGAAAGCTTTGGGGTCTGTGACTCATGTTCATCAGGGCTTCACTTGAAATCTTTGCTAGCAGCTTCAATACTAACCTAGATTTCCAGGTGGATAGGAAGTCCTCCAGATACCTAAGAGGAGAATTTGAGCCAACAATTACTAGGCCCTTACAACATTTCAGGAACTGTGCTAAAGTTCACCCCAACCAACATTAGTCCATTTTGTGTTGCTATAACAGTATACCTGAGACAGGGTAATTTATAAAGAACAGAGCTTTATTTGGCTTCCAATTCTGGGACAGCTGCATCTGGCACAGGTCTCAGGCTGCTTCTACTCATGGTTGAAAGTAGCAGGCAACCGGTGGGTACAAGCAGATTACATGGCGAGAGGAAGCAAGGGGGTGGGGAGGAGGGGCCAGGGTCTTTAAACATCCAGCTCTCATGGAAACTAATAGAGCGAGAACTCACTCTCTACCCTCCCCCTCAGGGAGAGTATTAATCCATTCATGAGGGATCCACCCCCATGACACAAACAGCTCCCAACACTGCCACACTGGGGATCAGATTTCCACATGAGTTCTGGGAGGACAATAAATCCAAACTCCATCACGGTGGGTAGAAAGTCCACGAGATACCCAAGAGGAGAACCTGAGCCAACAATTGCTAGGTTCTTACACCATTTCAGGCACAGTGCTAAAGGTCACCGCAACCACCACCACCCAAGAACTTCTGAGCTGGTATATTTCCATTTGACCAATGAGGAAGAGGTGGATGAGAAAGGTTACTACTTCCCACATAGACAGGAGTGGCTGAGCTGGTAATACATTCAGCGTTGCCAACTCCAAAGTCCATGTCCTTCCCACTGTATCTCTCTGCCCCTTGAAGATTTCAAGCCAACGGGTTAGCAGTTAACTGCCTACAGAGCAGGTAATTTTCTTTACTAGGGAATTTTTAAATGCAATCATTTTTATTCCATATAAGATTCTTCTTCATCATAAATCATGTTCTAAAAGCTATCCTTTAGGTTCTTTATTGTCAGATTAAATGATCCTAATTCCTTCCACTTTTCTTTAGGTTTCTTGCTTTGTAAACTTCTCCAAGATCTCCATAATTATTATAAGGATGGAACTCTGGAGCAGAAGAATGTTATCTGGATCTTCTTGGTGCTTAATACAATTGGGTTTATAGTTTTACTGCTGTCAAGCAATGCTTTTGTGGAAAGGATCCAGAACTGGCTATAAAACTACCCAGTGCAAACCTAGACTTAGCCAAATATTACCTTTGGGTGCACTACTTTCCTCCTTGTTTCTCAGCCTCCTCATTCATAAAATGATGAAAATAACAAGTAGGACTATATGGCAGGCTTGTCTGAGGACTGAATGAATGTAACATACACGGGAAAATAGTATAGGGAAATGTTAAATCTGATCTTAATATCAACTTCATAATTATTATTGATATGTGTAAAGTATATAATTAACATGCCTTCAGAAGAACTGGACTTAAAAAGAGGGCTACACTTGACAAGGGGTGGGGCAGAGGGACAGGGAAAAGAACTCGCCCCACCATATAGTATCTGAACATAATTGTAATAGGTAAACATAAAGAGATAAATAATGTAAGAGAAGAATGAGTTTCACAGCTGCCTAGCTGATCTGTTTTTAGAATATTTATTTTAGCCAATAGGATGAAGTAATAGTACTTACAATAATACTGAATCGAGAGTTGATATTCAACAGGTAGAATTTAACCGACTGTATCTCTGAGGTCTGGATAAGAACTATTTGTCAAATTAAACTGCATTTTCACATATGGAATGGTGAATTAAAGAAGCAGAGTAAAGTTTCTGTGAATTTTAGTTCTAGTTCCACCATTTACTTATGGCCTTGGGCAGGTTGCATAACCTCTCTGGGTCTCAATTTTATCATCTATAAAATGGGAGTGATAATACCTAATGAATAGGGTAACCGTGATGAGTCAATGAATGAATACATGTAAACCTCTTAGGATAACGCCTGACACACTGTAATGCCCGATTGTGTTCTTTGTCATAAACATTAAATATGAGCCTGTATAAGCAGTCCAGCTATAAGAGTTCATGACGATAGTAATCCAAACGTTTCAACATATAAATCTGTTACTATTCTTAGCATTTTAGGAGGATAATGGTTCTTTCTTTCAAAACCAGAAACATTAAGAAAAACAATGTAAGTAGTAAGTACATCCGAATGAGGTATGTGCTCTTTTTTTCTTTTAAGCAGAAGAGCAATTCAACCTTCCTATAACCAGTTCCAGGTGTTTTTAGAGTGAATTAACAATAAAGTAAAGCCAGAAATTCATGGGGGGGGGGGGGGGGGGGGGGGGGGGGGGGGGGGGGGGGGGGGGGGGGGGGGGGGGGGGGGGGGGGGGGGGGGGGGGGGGATGGCAAAGAGGAAAAAAAAGTGATGAGTACAAAAAAATCATCCAAATAATTATCAGCATTACTCTCAAACTGACAATTAATGTATTTATTACCATGACATATATACAGATGATATGGAGATTTTTTTTTAACTTCTCAATATACATTTTAGTTGATTTTCATGACCCTTTACCTGTTCCTCTTCCCCCCCTCCCCTCCCCCACCTACAATATAGAGATTTAAATTAAAGGAGCATTAAGATACAGGATCACATTAAAGCAACCCTGGTTTCAATTTGTCCATGAGAGCATACTATCCCAGACTGGAAAAATTTTCTTTAAGTTTTCTGGGAAAGACATTTGATTGTGTGTGTATGTACCCTCAGATATCAAAGATAGCAGTGTAAAATTAAAAACAAATGATTTAGGGCCGGCCCGGTGGCGCACTGGAGAGTGCACCGCTTGGGAGCGTGGCGGCGCTCCCGCCGAGGGTTCAGATCCCATGTGGAGACCGGTTCCCGCTCACTGGCTGAGTGCGGTGCAGGCGCAACACCGAGGGTTGCAAGCCCGTTGCCGGTCCCCGGTATGGGCGTGACACCGAGGGTTGCGATCCCATTACCGGTCAGTAAAAAAGACAAAAAGGAAAAAAAAAAACCAAATGATTTACTATTTACTTCTAGAGTACAAGTGTGTTTCTTTAACTATCAAACTGGGGACATTAAAACAAATATTTTTCTGGAATGAAAATCTCCAGAATTATCAAAACAGCCGTTAGGAGAAGATATGAACTCCATCAAACAAATATTGCTAATGTTTATCCCTATAATTAAGGTGAGTTGGAAAAGTAGTAATAGGGTCTTATTGCTGTCTAAAACCTAGCATGGTGATGGACATATTATTTACTGTATGGGACATGTTAAATTGGTACATATAAGGAAACTATCAAAATTAATAGGACCTTAATTAGTGAACACCATTTGGTCTAAGTTACGCAAAAGTAATGCATACGACTTCATGAAGACAGAAACATTTTTCAAATACAAAGACATACTTGATCAGAATTATTTCAGATTATACTGTATGGAAAAAATTTCTAAAATAATATATGACTGTTTCATTAGTTATTTTCTTTAGACCACTCAGATAAGTGATAATTCTATTTCTTGTGTTTTAGTTGAATTTCTGCTCTTAGTTAGAAAATTAAAGCAAAAATAAATTCTAATTCCAGATTAAAACTCTACTTCTATCACTAACATTGTTAGTCCCTCTATTATCCATCCTCTGTAGGAGAAATAGTTCTTTTAAAATGGATGTTAGTCAGGAAATGGGTTAAAAAGAAGTCCTTTAGCTTCTCTAATATTCTATTATACTCTCCAATGTTTTAGACATGTCCTATCCTGAATCTAGGTTGAATTTTCAAGGTAATAATTCCAAATTCCAGAGACTTACTCTCTTATCAATACCTTCCCTGGCCTGGAAGCACTTAGAAATACACTAATACTAGGGACGTGAATAGATAATTCAGCAAGAAGGAAAAACATTATTTAACACATTTTAAAAACTCAACCTCAATTACAAGTTAAACTGCATTAATATACTATTTTTTACCTAACAGGTGGGCAACAGTGAAAAAGTTTGTTAATACACTCTATTATATCCCCACAAGGATATGGGGACTATAAATTGATGAAACTTTGTAATCTGGCAAAATGCATATAAATTAAATGGCATATATGAGTGTCTTTGACTCAAAATTTCACTTTTAGGAATTTATCTTACAAATATATTTACATATGTTTGAGAGACTCAGTATACAAATGGACAACAGCTTATCAATATATAAAAACAGAACTCTGACCCACAACCTGCAAGCAACCTTCCCAGGAAACCAACTTCCTTGTCTCCCAATAAACAGCCCAGGAAACAAGCCTGCTGTAAGTCGGACTTGCAGGAAGCACATTGCTATGTCTAACAACAATACAGGAAGTTAAACATATCTTTTGTAACAATCAGCACAAGATGGCCAGTTGTTGATTTATAACTGATAGCTTCCCTAATTTTTTGTGCCCCCTTTCTACTTAGGACCAACTAGAGAAAGCTAAATATGCACTCCTAACCAATCATGTATGGTGTCCCACTTCTAGTTAGCCCACCTACAGCATCCCCATGCCAACAGTCTCCAAACAGACTTTATACCTGAAACCTTTCCTTTTTTCCACTTAAACCTTTCTCTTACTTCTGCAAGCTTTTAATACTCTGCCAAATGCAAGTGACAGTGGCAAATTCCTTTACAATAGCAAGATTTGAGTAAAAAGCCTTAGCTTTTCTCATTGGTTGGTTTTCGTTTATTTGCACATTGTGCAAAGATGTATGTAAAAGGATCTTTATTTCAACATTGCTTAACATACAAAAAGACTGAAGACGACTCAAATGTAAATTGATTATAGACTGGTAAAACAAATTATGGTCCATCCACAGATGAAAAACTATACAACTATTAAGAAAGAGGGAAATAGATATTCATAAACATGAACCAATCACCAAGGTACATCACTAAAAAAAAAAAAAAAATGAAGGCCCCGGGAAGAAGGGAAGCACCCACAGCCCAGCAGCTGCTGAGGTGAGCTGAGACCTGTGTGGCACTGGGGGCCCAGTCTAAGGCCCTGGGAGGGAAGGGACGCACCCACAGGCCCAGCAGACTCCAAGGTGAGCCTAGACCTGCACAGCACCAGGAGCTCAGTCTACAGCCATGGAAAGCTGGAACAGGAGCCAAGGTGGTGTAATATAGCCACTGCCACACCTACTGTCACTGCAAGGACAGTTCACCACCACAGTAGCAGCCAGGGCCACTCTACAGGCAATCTGCATTGACTTGACTACATTGATATAAGAAGAGTCACCAGCATAGCCTGCGAATAGAGGAGGAAGTCTTTATCCTCATAGCCAACTCCAGAGTAATGGAAGCAGCAAGTCCTCCACCAGATGACCAAACATCAACAAAAAAACACTAGAACTATAAACAAACAAGAAGATATGACACCACCAAAGGAATACAGTAATGCTCAAATTCCAGACCCCATAGAACAGGGAATCCTTGAAATATCTGAAACAGAATTCTGACCAATGATCTTAAGAAAACTTGAAGAGATAAAAGACTCAATTAGAGAGTACAAGGAAACAAGAAAAAATACCCAGAATATAAAGGAGGAAATTTACAAAGAGATTAATACCTTAAAAAAGAATGTAGCAGAACTCCTAGAAATGAAAGATTCACTCAATGAAATAAAAAACAGAAGAGAAAGCTTGAGCAGCAGGCTAGAGCAAGCAGAAGAATTTCAGATCTCAAAGATGGTCTTTTTGAAATAACCCAGACAGACCAAAAAAAAGGAAAAAAGAATTTAAAATAATGAAGAAAATCTAAGAAAGATAGTAGACAACCTAAAGTGCTCTAACATCCAAATTATGGGTATTCCAGAAAGGGAGGAAAAAGGAAAAGGTATTGAAAACCTATTCAAGGAAATAACAACAGAAAACTTCCCAGGTTCAGGGAGAGATACAGACCTTCAGATCCAGCAAGATCAAAGATCTTCAAACAGATTCAATCCAAAAAGACCCTCTCCAAGACACATTGTAGGCAAATTTGCAAAGCTCAAAGACGAAGAAAGAATTCTAAAAGCATAAAGAGAAAACTGTCAAGTCACCTATAAGGGAATCCCCATCAGAGTAACAGCAAACTTCTCAACTGAAACCCTACAGGCCAGAAGAAAGTGGAATGATATATTTAAAACACTAAAAGAAAAAAATTGCCAGCCAAGAATTCTTTACCCAGCAAGGCTCTCCTTCAGAAATGGGGGAGAAATAGTGTATTTCCCAGACAAACAAAAATTGTGGGAGTTCACCACCACACGACCATCCCTGCAAGAAATTCTCAAGGGAATCCTTCATCTGCAATCTGAATAATGGTGATCACTATCATGGATACACAAGAAAGAGCAAAACCTGCCATTAAAACAAAAACGCCAGTGAGAAAGAGAAAGAAGCTAAATCATGTCATCTCAAATTTCCTACTAACATAGAAGAGAAATAAAAGGGGAAGTAATGATCAAAAGATATTTAAAACATCTAAACAAAAAGCAATTAAATGACAGGAATTAAACAATACCTGTCAATAACTACCCTAAATGTGAAAAGATTAAACTCCCCATTCAAAAGACACAGACTGACTGTGATTGGATTAAAAAGCTGGACTCAAGTATATGCTGTCTTCAAGAGACCCTTCTTACCTGTAGAGACACACACAGACTAAAAGTGAGAGGATGGAAAAAGATATACCATGCAAATGGAAACCAAAAACAAGCAGGAGTAGCTATTCTTATATTGGACAAAATAGACTTTAAGCAAAAAAACCATGAAAAGAAACGAGGCCACTATATAGTGATAAAAGGATCTATCCAGCTAGAAGACATAACAATCATAAACACGTATGCTGGAGCACCCAGATATATAAAGCAAACACTCTTAAACCTAAAGAAATAGGCCCTAATACACTAATAGTGGGTGACCCAAATACCCCTCTCTCAGTATAAGAGAGATCTTCTAGGCAACAAATGAACAAAAAGACACAGGATTTAAACTACACCTTAGACCAACTGGACCTGGCAGATATATACAGAACATTTCACCCAACAACTAAAGAGTATACTTTCTTCTCATCAGCACATGGTCTATCTCCAGGATAGACCACATATTAGATCACAAATCTAGTCTCAGCAAATTTTAAAAAACTGAAATCATTCCAAGTATCTTTTCAGACAACAATGGACTAAAACTGGAAATTAATAACAAGCAAAACCCTGGAAACTATACAAATACATGGAAACTAAACAATAGGTTCCAGAATGACCTATAAGCCCAAGAAGAAATTAAACAGGAAATCAAAAAATTTGTTGAAACTAATTAAAATAAAGGTACATCATACCAAAACATGTGGGATACTGCAAAAGAAGTACTAAGAGGCAAATTTATTGCAATGAATGCTTACATCAAAAGAATGGAATGACTTCAAATAAATGACCTAACACTACACCTCAAAGAACTTGAGAAACAACAATAATCCAATCCTAAAGGTAGTAGATGGAAAGAAATAAATAAGATCAGAGAGGAACTAAAAGAAATACAGACCCCGAAAAGAAAGAAAAGATTAACACAACAAAAAGTTGGTTTTTTGAGAAGATAAATAAAATAGACAAACAATTAGTCAGGTTAACAAAAATAAAAAAACAAACCAACAAACAAACAAACAAAAACGAAGAGAAAAGACCAAAATAATAAAAACCAGAAATGAAAAGGGAGACATTACAACCGATACCACAGAAGTATGAAAAATCATTAGAGACTATTATAAACAACTGTATGACAATAAATATGAGAACCTGGAAGATATGGGTAAGTTTCTGGACACATACAAACTACGTAGAATGAACCAAGAAGAGACAGAAAACCTGAACAGACCAATAACAAGCAATGAGATTGAAGCAGTGATCAGCAATCTTCCAACTAAGAAAAGCCCAGGTCTGGATGGCTTTACAACTGAATTCTATCAAACCTTTAAAGAGGAATTAATACCAATTCTCAAACTATTCCAAAAAATTGAAACAGAAGCCATTCTCCCAAACTCATTCTATGAGGCCAACATAACTCTGATACCAAAACCAGATAAAGACACAATAAAAAAAGAAAATTACAGGCCAATGTCCTTGATGAACATAGATGCAGAAATCCTCAACAAAATATTAGCAATCAGAATACAGCAACATATCAGAAAAATTATACACCTTGATCAAGTGGGATTCATCCTAGGGGTACAAGGATGGTTCATCATTTGAAAGTCAATAAATGTGACATATTACATCAATAAAATCAAGGACAAAAACCATGTGATTATCTCAATAGATGCTAAAGAAGCATTTGACAAAATTCAAACATCCCTTCTTGATAAAGACTTTCATCAAATTAAGTATAGAAGGAAAGTATCTCAACACAATAAAAGCCATGTATGCAAGCCCACCACCAGTATCATTCTGAATGGAGAAAAACTGAAGGCTTTTCCCTTAAGAACAGGAACAAGACAAGGATGCCCACTCTCACCACTTCTATTTAACATTGTACTGGAGGTACTAGCCAGAGCAATCAGGCAAGAGAAAGAAATAAAAGGCATCCAGATTAGAAAAGAAGTCAAACTGTCCCTATCTGCAAATGACATGATACTAAATATAGAAAAACCTAAACAGTCTATCAAAAAACTCTTAAAGCTGGTTAATAATTTCAGTAACATTACAGGATACAAAATAAATGCCCCAAATCAGTTGCATTTAAATTCTCCAATAATGAGCTAACAGAAAGAGAAATCAGGAAAGCAAACCCATTTACAACAGTCATGAAAAAAGTAAAATACCTAGGAATCAATTTAACCAAAGAGGTGAAAGATCTTTACAGTGAGAACTACAAACTGCTACCAAAAGAAATTAAAGAAGACAGAAAAAGATGGAAAAACATTGCATGCTCTTCAATTGGAAGAATTAAAAGTGTGAAAATGTCTATACTACCCAAAGCAATCTACAGATTCAATGCAATCCCCATGAAAATACCAATGACATTCTTCACAGAAATGGGAAAAACAATCTTAACATTAATAAGGAACAACAAAAGACCCCAAATAGCCAAAACTACCCTGAGCAAAAAATTAAAGCCAGAGGCATAACACTACCTGACTTCAAATTATACTACAAAGTTATAGTAACCAAAACAACATGGTACTGGCATAAAAATAGACACTCAGACCAGTGGAGCAGGACAGAGAACCCAGAAATCAACCCTCAGGCTTACAGCCACCTGATATTTGACAAAGGCAACGAAAACATACATTGAGGAGAAGACTGCTTCTTCAGCAAGTGGTGCTGGGATAATTGGATATCCATATGCAGAAGAATGAAACTAGACATGCACCTCTCACCATATACTAAAATCAACTCAAAATGGATTAAAGACTTAAGTATTAGACCTGAGACTGTAAAAGTACTAAGGGAAAATATAGGTGAAACACTTCAGGAACTAGGTTCTGGGCACAGACTTTATGAAAATGAGCCCGAAAGCACAGGCAACAAAAGCAAAAATAAACAAATGGGACTATATCAAACTAAAAAGCTTCTGCACAGAAAGGAAACAATCGACACAGTGAAATGACAACCTACAGAGTAGGAAAAAATTTTGCTAACTATGCATCCAACAAGGGATTAATATCCATAGTATACAAGGAATTCAAGCAACTACACAGTAAAAAAACAAATAAAAATGGGCAAAGGTGCTGCATAGACATTTTTCAAAGGAAGACATACAAATGACCATGAAAAAATGCTCAATATCACTAGTCAACAGGGAAATGCAAATTAAAACCTCATTGAGATATCATCTCACCCCAGTTAGACTGGCTATAATCAAAAAGGTGGAGAATAACAACTGCTGGTGAGGATGTAGAGAGAAGGGAACACTCATACACTGTTGGTGGGTTTGTAAATTAGTACAACCACTATGGAAAACAGTATGGAGGTTCTCAAACAAATACAGATAGATCTTCCATACAATCCAGCAATCCACTTCTGGGTATATACCCAAAAGAATGGAAATCATCATGTCAAAAAGATACCTGCACTTCCATGTTCATTGCAACTCTGTTCACAGTATCCAAGATATTGAACCAACCTAAATATCCATCGATGGATGATTGGATAAGGAAAATGTGGTATATACACATGATGGAATACTACTCTGTTGTAAAAAAGAATGAAATTCTCCCATTTGCAACAACATGGATGAGTTTGGAGAAACTTATGCTGAGCGAAATAAGCAAAGCACAGAGGGGTAAATACCACGTGTCCTCACTCATAAGTGGGAGCTAAGAGAGAAAGAAGGAAGGAAAAAAGACCACAGTGGTATGTTGGACTTGCAAAGGGAGAGAGCAGACCTAGGGATACAAAGTGGAGTGGAGAAAGGGGGATGGGGAGGGGAGTCAGGGATAATTTGGTGGGGTACACAGGATATAATCACAATTTGTGGTAATGAGCCTGCTGCCAGTATGGATCTGGCCATCACATTTTGGGCATGAGTGGTGACAATCAGCTTTGTATCACATAAATATTAATAACCAATTAAAAAAAATTTTTTAAAGCATGCAGATCAAGATCAATATGTATAGTACACAACCATACAAGCCTAAGTATCCGTAAATTAATTCACAAGAAATTGGTAAGAATGGCTATTCAGGGGAGATCTATTGGAGGACTGAGAGATAAAGATAGAATGCAAAATTACTACGCACCTACATCCTTTTGTTTCTTTTGAATTTTGTATTATATGCATGATTATCTATTTTAAAAAATAAATGAAATTGATTAGTTTTTTTTTTTTTGTCTTTTTCTGTGTCCGGCAATGGATCGCAACCCTCAGTGTCGCCCCCGTACCGGACCGGGACTGGCAACGGGATCGCAACCCTCGGTGTTGCTCCCGCACCTCGCTCAGCCAGTGAGCGGGAACCGGTCTGTATGTGGGATCCGAACCCTCGGCGGGAGCGCCACCGCGCTTCCCAAGTGGCGCACTATCGCAGTGCGCCACCGGGCCGGCCCAAATTGGTTAGTTTTTTAAAATCTAATTTTTGCCACATCTGGAGTAATAGGAGAGTGGCCATTTCCCCATTAAAACTCTGGAACCAATATGTAATTTTCACCTTAAAAATATGGCAATGTATTACAAAAATAATTTCAATGCAAATCTTTTGAGTAAGGAAACCAGACTAATCAAATAAAGAACATTTTCCCAGTCCTACACTGTCAGGAACACTGCCCTTTCAGCAGAATAGTTGCAGGTGGAGCAGTGGGTGACAAAGGAGTATTGCCCACATTAACTCTGGTAATCACAGAGGTACAATGAGTTACAGACAGAAATCCCTTGTATTCCTAATTATTACATTCAGAACAGAGTTCCACAGCCCTGTGTCTATTTAATGACAACCACATTATTATAAAAGAACTTTGTGACTCTACCAGCCTTCCCCCCACCCCCTTCTAGAAAGAGTAGAGCTCAAAGTCTTTCTCAAAGGTCAGTTAGAAGCCCTGCATCACAATTACTGAGGCAGGGGAGGACTGGGGAGGGTGTGGTTAAGGGCAGATTCCTGCCCTGAGTCAGCATGTTTAACAAGCATTCCTGGTAGTTCTTACACCTAGTGAAAAGGACACCCACCTCCCCCACCCCCAACACACACAGGCACCCTCCAGGCTGAGTTATCTAGTGGGGCCCCTACTAAACAATGAGCTCAGCTGGGGACTGGCCAGACCTTAAACTGAAGATTTCTTCACTCGGACAAAGGCTCAATCACACTCCCTGGTGACCTTGTGGTAGTGAGTGACATTCAGCATTCTGGCTGGGTGGTGGGTGCAGGCTTGATTCCCTGAATTCTGACAACAAACAGCAAAATGGACTGGAAATCCCACGGCTTCTAGTAAATTTCAACAAGTCAGACACAGAGAGACCACATAAGACGTTAGTGTTTGCTTCTACCCAATAATTTAGACTTTGTTCTAGTCTCACTACAAGTATAAATGACAGCCCCCACACCTGAATATAGGCTCTGCAGAAAAGGGATTTTGGTCTTTTATTTTTATTTATTTATTTATTTATTTTTTGCCTTTTTCGTGACCGGTAAGGGGATTGCAACCCTTGGCTTGGTGTCGCCCGCACCGCGCTCAGCCAGTGAGCGCACTGGCCATTCCTATATAGAATCCGAACCCGCGGCGGGAGTGTCGCTGCGCTCCCAGCGCCACACTCTCCGGAGTGCGCCACGGGTCCGGCCCTGGTCTGTTTTATTGACTGATAATGCTGAAACACCTAAATAGTGTCTGCGCACAATGGGTGCTCAATACAAATTATACAGTTCAGGAGCCCTAGTGTCTCACACTCAAGTTTAAGAAGCTGAATTTAGGTTCTATTAACTAATCACTCGAATCTAGTCCTCTTTTTCTACCCCAAATACTACACAACTTTAGTGTTGTCTGTCTGTGCAAAGTGATATCAACTATTGGCAAAGATGTAGCCCAAATAATGCTTTTCATACAGACAAACGGATTTAAAGTAAAAGATACTGAAGTATTCTCTGACTAAACTACTGCTTAGAAAAAGTAATTCACAAAATATGTATCCTTACTGTCAGAAAGAGTTTAATAGGGGCTGGCCAGTTAGCTCAATTGGTTAGAGTGCAGAGTTATAACACCAAGCTAAAGGGTTCAGATCCCAATACTGGCCAGCTGCCCCCCACCCCCAAAAAAGTGAATATAAGTTGAAATCACATCACTATAAATCTAGAGAATTATTAGAAGAAATTCCAAAATCTTTATTATTTAATAACAATGTTTAGGATGCATGCCATTGTCTAGAGAACCTTAAAAATGTCCTTTTTTAGGGCCGGTCCGTGGCTCACTCGGGAGAGCGTGGTGCTGATAACACCAAGTCAAGGGTTAAGATCCCCTTACCAGTCATCTTTAAAAAAAAAAAAAAAAAGTCCTTTTTAATTTTACCTGAGTAGATGATGACTTTAAAAAGGATATTAAAAGCCAATAAAAAAAAAAAAAACAGTTCTTTAAAGAAGTAAAAATCCACTGTTTTGTACTTCAATTTTTGCCTGAAAGAATAAATCACTGGCATAATTTCTTCATATTTAATTATTTATCTCAACAGAATCTATTTCACAAAAGAAGCAAAACATATCTTGTGTTTAGCCATCTCTGGAATCAGAAGTCTTTCTCAGATTCCCAGTTATTTATACAATTGAAATGGAGAGATCTTTACGTCATTTCAGAAAGGTGGAGGGTCTTGTCACTAAGGACATAACACATGTATGAGGAAGAGGGGTATTTTTTATAATTAAAATAACCACCGAGTATTGGGTGCTCACTTTGGCCTGGGTACTTTAAATTTATTATGTCTAAATCTGCAAAACCATTCCAGGTAGATGCCATTGTCTTTCTCTTTTAGATAGCAGAGGGAGATTAAATTAATTCCCAAAGGCCACATGGTTGGTGAATAAGGGAGCTGGCACTGGAAGCACGTCTGAGATACTCCATAGTACACACTCATTCCTGATGCTCTTTTCTTATTTTTGTAAATTAAGGAAGCTCCTATAAAGAAAAATGCAATTCACAAATAGAAAAGGTCATGATTCAACCAGCCAAGATCACAGCATTCCTAGCAGAATAAAACAGAACCAGGAAGATCTGAGCCTTCATTTGATTGATGGTCAGAGGTGAACCACCAGAAACAGGTAGCAAAGTGCCTTTGTCAGTTCTGGCTGCTATAACATAATACCATAGATTGGGTGGCTTATAAACAACAGAAATTTATTTGTCACATTTCTGAAGCCTGAAAGTCTGAAATCAGGGTGCCAGCCTAGCCAGGTTCTGTTGAGGGCCCTCTTCTGGGCTGCAGACTGCCAACTTCTTGCTGTATCCTTACATGGTATAAAGGGCAAGGCAGCTCTCTGGGGCCTCTTTTATAAGTAATATACACTAATCACATTCATGAGGGATCTGCCCTCAGGACCCAATCAGCAGCCAAAGGCCTCACCTCCAAAACCATCGCATTGGTGATTAGGTTTCAACTATGAATTTTGGGGACACACATTCAAACCATAGCACCCAGCAGAACCCTGTCTCCTTATCTGTGCCATAAGGTGATGCTATTTAAGTATCAGCAGAGCAAACCTGTGAAATGCAGAGACAATTAAATATTGTCTGACAGATTCAAATGACTAAACCATGCTTATAAAAGAGAAGGAAATACTTTTATCTTTAACTATACCTGAAACCCAGAAACCAACATGTGAATGAATTTTTTGAAAAGAGTGACAAATTTCGAAGCAAGTAGAAAATGAAGCCTTAATGTCAGAGAAAATATCTGCTTATTCAATCAGACTTTAAATATTAACATCACTGCCCAAGAAAAAGTTGTTCCCATTGACATTTTAGTAGAACTATAACATAGCCACTGGATAAATAGTCTGGCCCAGTTCTCAGCCACGATCCTGATATTAAAGGCACACCCTAAATAAATATGCAGACCAGCCTAGACATTTATAGCAGGTATTTATATTACCTACGTGCAGATAGGTGTTTGTCAGGAGTTTTTAGGCCCAGTTACTTGTCATATGGTTAGCTCTCTCTTCTCAAAACTAGCAACCAGAGCTTTTCAAGCTCCAACCTTTGTAATACCAAACTTTATTACTGCTCACCAGTATGAGTTTAGCAAAAGAGAAAAGAAACCCTTCTCTGTAGAGAACTGTCCATACCACATATCACCACCGCCCACATTCAGATAAGAACCAAAGGTACCATCAAGGCACCTGTTCTCCAGGGGTCATGGGCCATGATTTGAACCTCAGGGAGCCCTCCTGACCTCAGAGTTTGTCTCAGGGTCTGGTAGGTATGACAACCAACATTTGGATTAATAGAGTGCAAAGAAAATATGAACATCACCTAATTCCATCCTTCACTTTACAGATAAGTCCACAAAGAGTAAGTTACTTGATAAAGATCTTTCTTTTCTCTGTGCCTTTTTTGTCTCTCCTGTTGGTATGTTTCATTTCTCATATGTTGAAGCGGTTTTTACTTTTCATTTTATCTTGCTGTTATACTTCACAAAACAAGTCCTACCCTTAGAAATCAACTAGAGCTTATCCACAGAACAGCATATACTTAGGCCTAATATCTCTCCTTTTTACCACCTTACTTTCAACTACATCATAAAGAACTTTAGTTTACATCAGTATTAACTGTTTCCTGGTGATTTCACAACAATTTACACTTAGGCTATAATTCTAAAATGATAAAATATATAGAAATTTATATAGAATGGATATGAATATAAATACAAATACATATATAAAAATCATTAGTCACAATGGGATACTACCACACTAGACATTTAAAAGATGGATAATACCAAGTGTTGACAGGATGTGGAGCACCGTCACTCTCACACATTTCTGCTGAGAGTATAAATTGACATAATCCCCCTAGAAAAATATTTGGTAGTATCTATTATAGTTGAACATGAACATAGTTTATGACTGAGGAATTTCATTCTTGAGTATACACATAAAAGAAATGTGGACATATTCACCAAAAGACATGTACTAGAATATTCATCGACACAAACACCCATCAATAGTAGAATGAATTATAATATATTTGCACAAAGATCATACTTCTATTAAAGTGGTGATATCAGTTACAAGCTATTGGATCCAAGTAATTGAAATAAATACCACGACACAAATCAGCTTAAACAATAAAGAAATTTACTATGGCTCATAACTAGAAATCCATAGACTCAGTTCCATGGTTGGTTGGAATGACAGCTTAGAAATGCCATCAAGTAATGCCAGGTTCCTTCCAGTTTTTGTTCTACTGTCTTCAGTGTCGGCTTCATTTTCATATTGGACACAAGATGGTGGTCATAATTTCAGGCAATATATCCAAATATAGTTATGTCCAGAGCTGGAAGGTGAATTATCTTTTCCTTATCCGATTATTAAAAGAACTTCTCCTTAGGAGGAGAATAACACACTTTCCCTCATATCTTGTTGGCCAAAAGTCAGTTACATACCAATTCCAAAGCAAACCACTGGCAGGAGAAATGGGATGATAAAATTTGACTAAGACCGATCTTCTGGAATGGAATGGAGTATTGGCCACCATGACAACTGACACTAACAGTTAGTATTAAGAGCACTTATTTGAACCCCAAATAATGGATTTCCTGTTTCTGCTGAGAGATGGAAAGAGTGCTGATCTCAAACTTACAACAAAATTACTGGACAAACAGCAATTTCAAAAATGTTCTCTTACCAACTAAAATGCTGAGGTTGTGGGGCAACCAACTACCCAGAATCTAGGGAAAAGCAGGTGCCTGCAGTGAGAGACAAGATGCAAGCACTGAGCCAAAGTATCTTCCCCCAAATATCTATTAATTACAGAAAGAAAAACAGAACCTTCACAGTTAGAGGAACTTGACAGATAGCAGTTTACTCAGGTGATCAGAGTCAGGTTGATATCACATGATTTCTTATACGATACAAACAGACAGGCACTTTACCTCTATGATATTCTTCCACCAACTCCATAACCTCAGTGTAGTCCTGAGAAAACATCAGACTAACCAAAATTGTGGGACATTCGACAAAATACCTGACAGTATTCTTCAAAGGAATTAAGGTTATGGAAGACAAGGAAATAATGAGAAATAATCAGATTTGAGGAGATTGAGGAGACATGACAACAAAATGCATGACCCCATATCAGATGCTGGAACAGAAAAAGGACATTAATGGACAAAATGATGGGATCCAAATGAGGTCTGTGGATTTGTTAGTAGTATTATGCCAACTTAATTTCTTATTTTGGCAATTGTACCGTGGTTATGTTAGGTGTTAACACGAGGAGGACTGAGGGAAGGTGTACAGGCGCTCTGTACTTTGATTGCAATTCTTCTGTAAGTTTAAATTTATTTGGAAATTAAACACTTTTGAATACAACTTCTTACTTGCTTTTCTTATTTCGGGACTTAATTTCTTCAGTAAATATTATCAAATGTTCATCTATTTTCCCAGTTCTCTATAGCAGTGGTGTTTGTGCCAAGAACATGAGGTGAATAGCGTTAGCTCTCAGCACTAAACATAAAAACAGACAGGGAGACAGTGCCCAAGTTCAGGGAGGCATAGGAAGATAAAAACCAGTTAATAATTTCGATGTCATAAAACCAAATATCTTTGCTCTTGTACTATTTCCTTCTTTCCTTTATATCTTGCTGGAGAAGTTATTTTCTGAACTCTTTTAGAGCTCATAAATCTTCTTCCATAATCCTTATAATCACTGATAAAGAAGCTTTTTCTTTTTTGTTAACTCCATTATATGCTTTAAATAATAAGGACTGTAGAGGATTTTACTAAATAGCTTCATAGTTGCTAATCTGAGCTACAAGAGAGCAAACAGATTTAATAGGTTCTTAATATGATACAAATACTTTGGCTGTTTCTCAAGAGGAATAACAAGAAAAAGGAAAGGAGATGACATTTGTGATTGAAGCTAAAGAATAATGCAAGCTTCTGCAAAGCAAACATAAGAAAAATGCTTTCTAGCTGACTATCAATTATCTGTTTTTTTCTACAGAAAATGGCATCATGGTGTTTATCCTGGTTCCACCATGATTTACTATATGTACAGAGAACAGTGGGGAAGTGATAATTTGCCTTTCTAATTCATAGTCAACAGATAAAAATGGAACCACATCTGAAGCTGTTAAGATTGGGCACCTCCCAGGCATTCTAGACTTTGAACTCATGCAGGGACTCTGAGATTTTCTTCTCTTTTGTGTGGAAGGAAGAATGAAATAAGTACTTGGTGACCAAAATGGTGGAGAGTGACAGAGATTGCTGTGTGCTCATCAACCTCCATCTCTACCTCCTCCTGGGTGAACAGCCAGACCCACAGTCCTTAGTTTCCCTTGCAGTTAGGTGGGCCATAAAAATGAAGTTTCGGCCATGGAATGTGGGAGGGAGTGATGCATGTCACTTGCAGAATCGGCACATGACAAAAGAGTTCTATGTGATCTTCCACACCCTTTTTCTTCTCCCATCCTTTGTCTGGATGTTTACACCCGAGGCTCCCTTGCTGTGAAAGTTAATTCTACATGTCAACTTGGTTAGATGAAGGAATGCTGAGAAACCTGGTAAAGCAAAAGATTTCAGGTGTGTCCATGAGGGTGTTTCCAGCAGAGATTAGTATGAGAGTCTGAGTGGCCTGGGTGTGAAAGACCCACCCTCAGTGTGGGTGGGAACCCTCCAATCCACTGGGGGTCCTGAGAGAACAAAGACAGAGGAAAGAGGTGAAGCTCTCTCTTGATCTGCTGGAGCTGGGACACACTCTTCTCTCCTGTCCGTGGACATCAGAGCACAAGACTCTTCAACCTTTGGGTTCCAGGACTTACACCAAGGACACCATCTGCTTCCCTGGTCTTGAGGCCTTTGGACTTGGACTGAGCCACGCTACCTGCACCCAGTTTATAGACGGCCTATCGTGGGACTTTTCTTCATAGCCACGTGAGCCAATTCCCCTAATAAATCTCTCTCATATAATTATAATATATCTTATTGATTCTGTCTTTCTGGAGAACCCTGACTAATACAAGTTCAAGAGAAGGGAGCCCCTGTCTGCCTAAATTTCTGAGCCATCACCCACCAATCACTGTTCCCTCACCAATCTGTGATGGACTGTGATGGACTGGATTAACAATTTTTGTCTTATTGAGTGAGAAATAAACAATTTTTGTCTTATGCCACTGAGATTTTTGAGTTCTTTATTTACAGCAGTTAGCCTACCGACTGGATTAACAATTTTTGTCTTATGCCACTGAGATTTTTGAGTTCTTTATTTACAGCAGTTAGCCTACCCTGACTAATACAGTATTCCTTATGATTTAGAAAATAGTAATATAGGAGACTCCCAGCTCTCCACCTGCCAAAGATTGATGTTGTGTCTGGATAGATCAGTCAGGCAGTCATGCTTGACTGTTTTTGTCTTATGTTCTGTAGGCTATGGTTTTGTTGTATTCAAGATTTTTAGTAAGTGGGATGACTGTATATTCCAGCTTCCCTAAAACAGTGCTGTTTTACCAGTTACCCTAGTATAATAATTAATATTAATTAATCCTTTCACTCCCAAAAGTTTAGGTGATAAATCACATGATCATGATAAGCCACCTTATCTCCTTGGGAGAGGATGAGACATAAATAAAAGAATTTTAAAAAAATAGATTTATCATGAAGAACACTATATTTTATGAGTATTTGAAGTTGCATTTTTACCTTTGATTTTTTTAGATAGCCCAAATATGGTACTTTCTCTCCAGTGTATTGTAGAATATCATTCCTTTACAAATATATCGATCACATTGATTAGAAAAAGATTAAATGGGAAACCTGTAAAATATAACACTGAAATTCTTTCATTGATTTAGAACAGATCGTCTTGGTACAAGGGGTCTCCAAAAAGTTCGTGGAAATATGTATATTATCTTTCAGTTCTATTTTTCCAGTGAATGTTTTGAAGTGTTCTCACATATACAACATATTATTACAATGTAGTCAGTAATTAATCTGGTTATTAAATACCAATAATTACAAAATTATGGCCATGATAATTTTGGATAGAGAAAATCTACATACGAACTTAGGATTCACATAAAAATGCAACTAGAAAAGAGATCTTGATCATATATCACACATGGGTAGTTGGGAATTTAAGTTTGCATTAAAGGCTGTGCATAAACATTAATTCCGTCTGAATTTTTTCCATTAAAAGGAATTTCAAACTGATAAAAAATATTCTTCATTGGCAAACTGGGGTCAATTCTTGATTTTCTGCACCATTAATTGCAAATAGACATTTCTCCACACTCCTTAGAGACAGTTTTAAGAAATTACTTTAGTTTTGACCATTTTTCCACAACAGATTTTAAAAAGACACAACAAAAAGGAAGTCGTATTGACTATTATTAAGTTAGGGTTAATTAGAAATTAACCTTAAAATAACTTCTTTAAAAACAATTACAGTAGAAAAACTTCCCTTTCAGGAAAGGAGAGTGTAGAAGTGGGGGAAGGAGCTTTATATTATAAAATCATAAAAACCATCATGTGATGTGGAAAGGACTATGAATGGGTAAGTAGAAGATTCACCTTTGCTACACCTTCCACAATAATCCAAACCCTTGCCATTTTGAAGATGGATCACATCTCTATTTTAATGCTGGCATGCAAATCTTTTCAATTTTATTCAGGTCACCACCTGAACCTACATTACCGAAATCACCCTCACCTTAGTTCTAATTTATTATAAAAAATATCATTAACCTTTCATGAGAATTAATCACAAAAGATGCTGAAATTTTGTGTTATAGCCTATACCTGCAAACCTATTTGAAACATGCTCTACCACATTGAGTTTCTGTCTGAAACAGCTGATTTAAGCCTTTGATATAGTAGAGCTGGTACCCCATTCATTGTGTTATCATTTTATACAGTCTGTCCATAAAAACCCCAAGAGAAGAATGCACTGTCTGTCCATGAAAAATAACCCTCCATCTGTGGCTTATGGAAACAACGATAGAATTTTAAATACCTTAGAAAAGCCAGGCATAGACATTTACATGATTTTTGCCAGCGCTCCTCTGGTTGAATGGCAACATTCAAATATAATGAACAGAGAAACACAATTAAATATGCACCCTAATGAGAAATGGAGAATTGAGATTTTTGTCATTTTGAAAAAGCAAAAGCTTCCAAAATTTAAAATAATGAAGCAACATGGCTGCTGGAGAGAAGTAAGGGACGCATTATTAGACACAGCAGTAAATGTCAAATGTAATATACTACAGCAATATTCTTCAGTTTGACTATGACTCTTTTATTTCTTGTTCCCATGTATCTCCTGCTGTTAACTGTTCATCTCTCATCAATTTTACTCTCATCAGTAGTTGCCCTGGTCAGGCAGAAAGACTGTCTTGGTTTAATTAAATGCCCCCAGTAATAAGAGGAAGCTAAGCAGACTTAGACATGCTTAAAGCACCAACTCTCACATTTGAGCAGGTGGCGACAAGCCTTGAGCTTACACTGAACTCTGAATTTTATGTCTGCTTGAGTTGAAGATGCAGAAAACTATTCTCCCTAAAAATTTCCCTTAGCCTTGAGGCCCTAAAGAATGAAAATAATTTACACCAAGATTATTATTGATTCTTGCTACATGGAACTCTATCATAATGACTTCAGATATATTAAGCACCCAATATTTTGCTTTCAGTAAAATTGTGATCCAAATATTGCACTGTGGACCCTGCAAAGTGTCCACCAAAATAAAGTTTATTAGTACTAAGGTTTAGGTGTTGAAATATTCCAAGAAGTTGTTAATTGTTAGCTGGTCATGGGATAATAATGCAGGCATCTTTAATACATCTTTACCAATTTTAGTCTGATAAGAGGAAGATGAACAAGGAAGAAGACAAACAGTAGTGTATGATCTGATAAACGGGAAGGTTACAAGATACCTTTCACATGTGAGCAAGAATCCCAAAACCAGGCAACATGATCACAATTATCAGATGAGCATGACTCTGTGCATACCCTTGTAGCATGAATATGAGTCTAATTCCACATCTGTATGGCGGAAATTGGGTGGACTAGTGAATGGCGGCAGAGTCTCAACAGTTCCAGAGCAGCAGGAAATGCAGAAGCATCAGTCCTGCCCATGACTGTCCTGAGAGGAATCATGATGCTCTAATTTGATGACCTCACTTGTTTGGACTGATGGGAGTCTAAATTAGGTAAAATTAATTTGTAGGATATTTTAAAAGTGATTTTCTCTTTCCACCAGGTGTTATTTATTGCATATATGTCATATAGTACAAAAAAAAAAAACTTAAAAAATAAAACACACAGTGTCCCCAGCCCAAATCATCAGTTATTTTTTCCTTGTCCATATTCCCTGCCAGTCCTTGCCCCTATGAACATGTAATAGATCAGTGTGCCAGGTGCTGTCCTGGGCACTGTCTATACTTGCTCATTTAATCCCCACAATGGTTCTGGGAGTATTGTCCCCATTTTAAAGGGGAGACTGAGGCTTAGGAAAGTTAAGCAACTTGCCCTGGGTTGGATGACACATTGAAAGACCCTATGATTGAGTTCTAGTCAGTCCAAATCGAAAGTCTGTGCTCTTGGCCACTCTGTAATGTGCCTTCTGATCAAGTCATAAATGAATTTTTATGTCCTGCCTTTATTTTTCCATCTCGCTGAATGAACTTCTTTTTTATTGGCAACCCAAAGTTCACTTGAAAAAATGTATTATAATTTAATTCACTATTCTTGGATATTTCTGTACATCTTATTTGCTTATGTAGCTAGTGCTTCAATAAACATTTTCTCTCATGATGCATTTTCTTCTTCCTCCTTCTGAATTAGTTCCTAAGGATAAATTTCCAGTAGTGATATTATTTTGTCAAGAGATATAAACACAAAATATTTAATTATTTTAAGTACATTTGCATACCTTATAGAGGCTTTAGAAGAATTTTAATAAAAGAATAAGAATTATTGTACTCCATTTAAAGAAATATTCCTATATGTTCTTTCTACATGCTGGGCACTGAGCTAAATATCAGATATACAAAAACATTAGAAGATCAGACTCCTGCTTTCCTGATACCTTATTTTACTAATGTAGAAAACTACTTATTTATTATGAATACACACCTACTTCCTAAGTCCTAAAATGACAAAACTCAAACCAGATCCTTCTAAATGATTAGAAATAAAGGAAAGTAGTGAGGTATTTGTGTATTCTTTCATAAAGAAAGATAGCATTTTTTGGTGCGCAGTACTATCCTGCTCCCACACTTAGTGACACATGCTTGGGCAATTTATTTAATTTCTCATTCCCTCATCTGTAAAATAAATATAAGTGTGTTGCAGGATTAAGGGAGATAATACTTCTTAGCACGTAGAATGACACAAGCACATAGTAAGTGCTCAGTAATTATTAGCAAATTCAGTGATGTGCTGGGGCCAGCTCAGAAAGTCTTGTGATTGTTAATTTTCAAGAATTTTGCAAGAAGGTTGTTAAACACAGCCAATATTAAATACTCCTCACGGTGGGAGTATTTACAATGCAGAAATTGGCAAACACTACTAATCAAGAATTTTTATTCGGATAGCAGTTGTTAAACATTCACCAGCATCCCACTCACTATTACTATTCATATGTGTATTATCGTCAGTGGTCAGCAGGGCTTCTTTCTGTGTTGCTGGCCAGTCAAGCGTGCGGTGGGGTGGGTAAGAAGCTATTGATTGCATAGTCAGTGTTTGATACATTTTAAACAATTCCCTCATAGACAACTCACTAGTGAACCATGTTGAATTGGAATTTAAGTGAATATTTTGTTACTCAATTAAGATATATGGCTGTGAAGGGAAAGAAAAGAGAACCCAGAGTGGGCTCATGGAGGTAGCGTTCATGATTTTGCCATTAGACCAAGCAAGTTTCAATTCTGGCTCTGCCAATTACTAACTTAAAACTTTGGTCCACTTAACCTCTGTGAATCTTAATTTTCTTATCTAAAAAAAATTGCTATGAGGATTAAATAAGATGTGTTCTCAAGCAGCCAACATACAGTAGGCACTTATTACAACTTTATCTTCCTTTCTCCCTTAAGATGGGAGAAGATGGGAGAATCTTAAGTGTATCTCCATGTTAAAAGAAGAAGCCAGTGGAAATGAGAGAGAATTTATTATTGATGGGACATAGTCTCAGAGGAATCTGGACAGTATGGTACCAGTGGAAGGTGGAAGGATTAACTTTGGACAGTAGGAGAAAAAACACTAACGAGAAAGGGAAGAAGGAAGTAAGGTAAGATTTAAATAAAGACAAAATATAGGTATGAAGAAGGAAGGTCAGAAGTTCACACCTGATAGCCTCTGCTTTCTCCATGATGTTAAACAAAAAGCTGTCAATGAAGAGCAGGTAGGCAGGGGACATGGGGAGCTGCGGAGGGTCCCAGGAGGGAAGGACTGCTGAGCAGCCTTGAGGACACGGCTTGGATGGGGGACACATTTGTAAGGTGTCTCTCTGCTACTCGACCCAGTAGGGCCAGGTGTGAGAGTGGAGAAGGCACCAAGTGGACTAACCAGGAATCAGAATTAGCAGGACAAGTGTCAGAAGCTGGGGGCAGAGGCAGGCAGGTGTGAGAGTGGAGAAGGCACCCAGTGGACTAACCAGGAATCAGAATTAGCAGGACAAGTGTCAGAAGCTGGGGGCAGAGGCAGGAATTTCTGAGGTAAACATCTTCTGGTAGTAACAAGGATTTGGGTCAAGCCCCGTGTTATGCAGAGCCACGTCCTCTAAAGCAGGAGGTGATGTGGCTGAATCATATTTGAGGACATAGACAACATACAAGGCTAAGCTTCTCAAGTGGCTCAAGATATATTATATATCTGAAGGAATTACATGGAAGAAAACAGATCCAAAAGTTCAAAGTTATTAGAAATGGCAGTAAAATAACTAAATTCTTCTTCAAAGGAAACACTTTTTGCTCCTTTGAAGGAGACAACACACACTTGGATGTGTTAACGTGTATATGTTTATATGAAAAATGAAACTTGCTTGATAGCCACATGGCAGCTAAGAAAAGGCAAGGTATAAAACCCATACAAGAACTAGTTAGACAGTGAGAAAAAAATGTAAGCATGAAGATGTCATTCTGCCTTCATTTATGGAAGGAAAACACTGAAAATATCAACAAGGTATAACAATTAAGGAAATTGTGGAATATACCATGGTAGGTACCCCACACTGATATTAACATTCTGTAATCGTTTAGTCATCCTTCAGGAACATGTAAACTTTTAAAAAACTCTTTTCCAAATTCTGAATCGTAAAACCACAGACACTATATTAAATGGTTGTTAAAATGATGGTTATAAAGACTATACAATAATGTGGGAAATATGTAAGATAATAAATTAAGTAGAAATCAAGTGCAGGATTTAGACACTCACACACAGGGACGCCACCACCCCAAGAGTGTAAGAAACAAACACAAGATAAAAATCTAAAATTATACTGGATTTTATGAAGGATTTTTCCTCTATTTTTTCCAAATTTCTTATAATATGGCTATTTTTTAAATTAAAAATTGTTAATGTCCAATTTCAACTTCTTCTTACTGGTTATTTCTTATTACTTCTTAGGAATCCCCTGTGGGACACCTGTGGATTTCCCAAAACAGCTCAAGAAAGAAGTTTTCAAAGCTTCCAGCCCTTCCTCCAGTTCTCAGTCCAACTCCTCTCTCAGTAGACAACCTTGTTTTTGAACCAAGAGGTTAAATCTCTCCTGGGAAAGCTACTTTCTTCTGCCAGCCTCTCCCCCCCTCTGCCTTTGCATTCAATGGTCTCCAATATCAGAGAAAAGGCTGCTACCTCTTCCCTGAGGCGAAATCCTCCTCTGTCTCTGGAGAGGGAAGGCTCAGCCCATTCTTCACTCCAGGCCACTGTGTATGTGACTTCCCTTGTTTAAGATGTTTTCATCTCTTCCTCCTATCTCTCTTAACCCCTTAATCCCGCTCACTTTTTAGAGCCAAGATGTCATCATCCAGCTTCTCCATGATGCTTTCCCAACGTTCCTGCCTCTGCTGATCTCGCCTTTGGAGAACCTTCCTGCACAGTACTTAGGATAGTATGTGCTCTAAAGACAAACTTCCTGGGTTTAGATTCTGGCTCTTCCACTAACCAGGTTATTTACCCTTGCTGTGTTTCAGTTTGCACATTTTTAAAATGGGGATAATAACTGTACTCACCTCACAAGCACTCAATAAATGCAAACCTTTATTATTTGTGTGCCTTGATCAGTTGGGTGTTCACCTTGTTTCCCTAGCTACAATGAAAGTTTTTTAGACTATTTCAGTCGTATTTGGTTTTACCTTTGTTTGGTAAAACTGAGACCAACTGTTTCAGTTTGCCCAGAACCAAGGGGTTTCACAGGATGTGAGATTTTCAGTACTAAAAGTGGGACAGACCCAGGCAAATTGGAATCATTGGACACCCTGCCTTCACACCTCCAGAGACCATGAGACAATGTTTTACATGTAGCAGGTGCTTAAGGACTTCTTATTGAATGTTTGAATATAAATTACAGGCAAAATTATTCATACACAAATATTTCCTATCAAAACATGAATTTACAAATCTGCTTTCACAGTGGACAAGTTCTGAAATAGTTAAGTCTCTTTTCCTCTGTTGATACGGCACCTGATATATTTAAACAAATCCTATCCCTTTTTGAGCAGATAATGTAACTTGACATTAAAGGTAGCCTTTTCCTTTTCTCATTTTACAACACTCATATTTTGATATTAACCTTTTGGAATTGTTTAATGATCCTTTGGTGAGATGTAAACTTTTAAAAAACTATTGTCCAAATTCTGGATCCTAAAATCACAGATACCATATTAACTTCTATATTTCCTTCCACCCTTAGAAAACTACTAGATTATAATTAATTATCTCCATAGTATGAGTTATTTCTGCTAGCTGAAACCAGGCATCTTTCCAATTGCTTGGGGTTGAGGATTCCTTGTCCCAGAAAAATCCTAGCCAATAGAACATGGAGTTGAAGCCACTTGTCATCTTGACATCACAAGCTTAATTCTCCTCACTACCCCATAGCAACCAATATGCACGCATAGCAACAGCAGCTGGTGCACGGGAACGGCATTGTTTAAAATAAACACTCTTCCCAGTTGGCATTTGCAAGTGATCTTTTTCTTTCCATCGTTTAAAATATAAGTGTGAACATACTTAAGAAAATGCAAAACAAATGAAAATGAAAATTACTTGGAAAGGTACACAGGAGAAGAAAAATTGTGAAAACATTCTAACTTCCAAAAGGGATTTATACTTTGCCCTTTACCATCACTGAAAGTTCTCGCATGTTGGATATATCTCAGATATATTAAAACTTTTTTCCTAAGTGTTCTTCCCTAAATTTGGAATTCTATGACCTCCTAAAAAAAGTAATCCCATACAATTTTATTCCTCAAGTGTTTGGAGAGAGCCTACCACGTTCCAGGAGCCACAAAGATGCCAAGACAGAAGGGAAAAAAAGCCATAAGACATAAATAACTATGAAAATATAAGGTCTATAGAGAAGCAATGTAGAATGACAGGTGCATGGTCTCTGGAGTCAGACTAGGTTTGAACTATGGTTCAGCAACTTAGCAGTGGTGAGACTTGATAAGTCACATAGCCTCTCTGTTCTTCATTCCCTCATCTGTGAAAGGGGAAGGGGTAGTAAGAGTAGCACCTACTTCCAAAGGCTGATGTGAGGCTTGAGAGTTAATTCATGTACAGTGCTTAGAACAGGGCCTGAAACACAGCAAGTACTATATATGTGTGCACTGTTACTACTATTAAGATAGAATGGAACAGGGGACATAAGGCACGTTAAGAAGACATGCAATGGACATTTAAGAAAGGGAGAGCATGTCTCAGGAAATCAGGGCAAACTTAAAGGAGGAGGTGAATTGGGTTTTCCCTAGAATATGAGAAGGACAGTAAGAGAAGTATAAATGAAGTCCAGAAGCAGCCCAGCAGAGGGAGAGATGAGGAATTATGACTTGAGGAGGAGGAAGGCAGAGTGGGTATTAGGGAGCAAGGAGGGGGCCACTGGGGCATCAGCAGACAGTGGCTTTCATTGGCTCTGTCAGAATAAGTAGGGCTTGGCAAGGCCTGAAGTTGAGAACAGGCCATTGCAGTAAGTGCAAAAGCTCTGAATTTTAATGAAAATCCCACGTGTTTGGAAAATGGTCAGAGTTCAGTTTCGGCCAAAGTTAACTGAAGGGGTCAAGTGAAGGGGTGCGGGAGAGCATGAGAGGAATCTGAAGAGGGGGGCAAGGGAGGGCTGGGAAGTCCACACACCACACTGAGGATCTGGGCTTTGTGAGTCTCTGCCTTACAGTCTATTGAGGTGTTGGTTAAAAATGTAGATTTCTAAGCAGGGGGCAAGCTATTGAGATTGAAGTGAGAGGGCTGCAGAAAAAGGAAGCAAAGGCGGGTGCCTCAGGGAAAGAGGTAACCCCCCAGAGTCAGCTTCTGAAGCCCCTGCTTCTGACTCCCTGCCCCCCAAGGTCTTCCTTCACTTAGGATACAAGGGAATGATGTAGTTAGGCAAAGCAATTTATAGCTCTCCTCCCCTTCCCCATGGGTTTGCAATTCTCACCAGAACACTTGAGCATGTTTGAACTTTTGTTGAGGTCCAGTGTGTGGGAGCTCACTCCCCCACATGGTAGCCAAGGCTACATCAGGGAAGGAACCAGCCCAGGGCCATTTGTGGACATCAGAAGCACTCTGTGGGAGATCAAGAGTGGCCTGCAGTCACTGCGGGATCATTGTGGGGATCCTCAGTCCACATGGTAGTAACCCACCCATACAGCCAGAAAGGGGTCCCACTGCATGTGGTATGAAAATAATGCAATGGCAGGTGGAACCCCAACAAAGATGCCAAGGACATAAGCTGCAGAACCAGGGAAATGAGAAACACACATTTCTCTTTTCTTAAGTTCTGGCAATTAATCTAAAGAACCTCTCTTGGCATAGTGAATGTCTATGTGGAGCTGTTGCCATGATTTAATGGGTGTCTCTTCAAATTCTACTCTTTTGCCTTAATTTTTTGTTGTATTCAAAGAGCCATCTGTAGCCTTTCTTAATTTGATAGAACAGCGGCTGGGTATGTTGTAAATTCCATTACTCAAAGCAGCACCTATACAGGCTCCCTGTTCATGTGGGTGAAAGGATAAAACAGTCTCTGTTGAAGCTCAGATTATCAGAGATAAAGAACATTGGAATGATTGAAACTTAAAGGGGTATACCTTCCTGTGCTGACTAACTCGACAGTTTTGAGAGAGCAAAGCACACACACACATGCACACATGCATTCAGCCAATAATCATGTTTTGTAAAAATCAATGAAGAATTCAGTAAACCATGTGTTTGAAAATTAAATAATGATTGAATGCTCTCTCTGATAGAAGGCTTGGAAAGTTTCTGACTTGTTATAAATCTTCTAGAATGTGTATTAGGAGAAAGTAGATCTTAGAACTTTCAACAAAAAGTTAGGTGGTAAAGAAACTTAGGCACTGTATCTGTGAAGCAAAGGGGACAGAGAAGAGAGGAAATTTAGGTGTCACCAGTGCCTGCCTCATTCCAGACACTGTGCTGAGGTCTTTTCACATGCATCATCTCATTTAATCTTCCCAACAACCCCATAAAGGCAATATAAACCATCCCATACAGTAGTTTGTATTCCAAACACTCCACAAAGTATTTTCATTATCTAGTGCCTAGAAGAAGTGTGAAAGCAATAGTGACCACAGCAGCAAGTGTGTTTGCGGGCCACTTTTATCTCATTTGATTTTTTTTTTCCCTCCCAGAAATGTTATGACAAGAACAGGAACTATTGTCTTTACTTTTCTAATAAAAAGTAGTAAATAAAACTCAGAGAAGTTAATTGACTCAACCAGTGAAACCCAGTTGAATGTGGGTTCCAAATATGGGAATTTCCAGGCCCATGTACTACTTCTTCCCAAAGTCTCTTCTCAACAGACACTGATGCTGAAGGAACTGGTAGCCACACAAGCTGGATCCGGGGTATCACTTCCCACCCCCTCCTCACCTTCTACCCCCCAAACCCCATGTCACTCACAATGATATGTGTGCTTTCCTGCTTAACCACAGATTAGAAGGCATTCCAAGGATGTGGAATGCTGTTTCTCCCATCTTAATGGACAAATATAAGCACCCATGACATAAAACACCATTTTTTTTTTGGCAGGTGTCACATACAGGGATCCGAACCCTTGACCTTGATGTTACCAACACCATGCTCTAACCAACTGAGCCCACTGGCCAGCCTAAAAAAACCCTTATTTTTAAAAACATACATCTTCATACAGTGGACCACTAAGTATATACATACTTGTTCAAATGGGTAAACACTTAAGATTAAGTGGAAAAAAACCAAGTTCAGAAAGATACGATCATTTTAGGAATTTTTAGGGCTGCATGCTTTTTATAGAGACACACACATATATACATATACATGTATACATGCATACATGCACACGCAGCGCATTACAGACTAAAGTCAATAGTGGTTACTTCCACTGATTTGGGAGGGCGCATGTTTGGAGTGGTAATCAAAGCAGGCTGGGCCCCGGTGTCTGAACACTCAGGCCTTGGATTCATACTGCATGGTTTAGAATCCCAGCCTTTATCTTAGTAGCTATGTGACTACAAGAAGTTCCTCAATGTCCTGTATTTCTGTTTCCTCACCTGTAAAATGATGAAGATACTGGGGCTGATGTAAGGACTAAATGAAATTAGCATGTTTAGCACTTAACAGTATATGGCACAGAAAAAGCAGCTTTCTATAAATGCCAGTTACTATAATTAACTGTTCCAATTTTTATAAGGAGAATGTATTACTTGTGTAATTTTTAAAATTTAAGAAGCGATTAAGATAGTAACAGGAAAAAAGATGAGTGATTTACTTTCCTGAGGATGCCATAACAAAATACCACAAACTGGGTGGCTTAAGAAACAGAAATTTATTGTCTCACAGTTCTGGAAACTGGAAGTCCAGGATCAAGGTGTCGGTAGGGTTGGTTCTTCTGGGAGCTGTGAAGGGAATCTGCTCATCTCTCTCGTCTAGCTTCTGTGGTTTGCTGGCAACGTTTGGTGTGCCTTGGCTTGTAGAGGCTCACCCTGATCTCTGCCTGTGTCTGCTCTGCATCTAAATCCCCCTTTTTATAAGGATGCCAGTTGTATTAGATTCGGGTCCACTCTAGTGACCTCATCCTAACTTGCTCATATGCAAAGACCGTATTTCCAAGTATGTTCACATTCATAGGAACTGGAGGCTAGGACACAAAATTCAACCCATATTCTTATGGGAGAAGGCCAAATTATTATTATTATTAGTAGTAGTAGTAGTATCTACTGTCATTGTAGTAGTTTAGATTCTACCTAGGGTGCTGGCTACATAGATTAAAAAAAAAAGAAGAAGAACACATAAGATTTGGTGATTGGATGCAATGGAGAGAGGTAGAGACACCAGAGTTCCTGGCTAAAGCATCCAGTAGATGCCAGTGTTGGCACTGACTGGGATGCAATGGGGGCTGGAGTAGGTCAACTAGGGGTCAATACAAAAAAAGTCTCTGAAATGAACTTTTAAAAAAATGCTCATCTAGCTTAATTCCAGAAAAGATGTGGCATGAGCCAATCAGATTTATTTAAAAGATTCAAGTTTATTTTCTAGGTTTTATTTCCTACACTTTCAGTCTCCTTCACTATTTCTGATGCATGCCTTTCAGTGTTATTGGTCCTTTTCAAACAATTGCATATTGTTTTCCATGGAGGCTTCTGCAGCTCTTGGTTATGGGTATGAAGCACTTCAGCGGTGTCTGGTGCAGACCTAGTCCACAGGACTAGGACAGAGAGCTCTCTGCAAGCAACTAGAGGACGTCTCTTACTATTCCATTGGCATCTAACTTGAAGGGCTCTTGATAAATGCTCCCAGCATAAGCTATCTGAGTAAAGGAATTAGCAATAAAACACTTTGTCTAATCTCTAAATTGTGAGCTAAACTGTATGTGATAGTACAAAGACACTGGGGACCTGGGAGTGACACGTTTGATTTGCTACAAGAAATTTAACAACAGGTAGTACCACCTCTAGGTCTATGTGGGTGACTTGTGATAAAAGTTGCCTGTGGCAAAAACAAGAGAAGACTTGTAGGAAGCAGTTTAGGAAGTAGTAGGGTGAGCAGAGGCAGGAAATTTCTGGACTGTAGAAATGTGAATGGGGGGGGGGGCAAAAGACTCCAAATTTTCCAGTCCTTGAGGAACTGTCAGTAGCACTAATTTTGAATCAGCTGGGTAAGCTGTAGAATGGCCTTTTCCGTGTTTGTTCATCCATTCAGTAAATGTGTACTGGGGGTCTCCGTGTGCCTGGCACTCCTCCAGATGCTGGCGACATCACTGAATAGACCACAGGAAAGCCCCTGCCCCATGGACCTTAATTACGTTCTTGTGAGCAGAAGACAGGCAGCACCATGCAAATAAACAATTGCATCATGGTGTATCAGGTGGGCTGAGTGCTCTGAGGGAAACACAGCCTGTGAGAGGGAGAGCTTGGTGGACGGGGTGGGGCTGCTAACTTACAGAGGATGGTCAGAGAAAGTCTTTCTGACAAGGTGACATTTGAGCAAAGCTCCAGAGGGAGGGAGAGGGGAGGGTGCAGCTCTTTGGGGAAAGATAATTTTGGGTACAGGAAAGGTGAAAGGCTTCAGGGTGACTGTAAGTTGATTAGAAATGACAAATACCACCCTTTTAGAATTTACAGTGAATTGGTGGTCTCTGGAATATGGAAGCAAACTTATAAAAGCAAGCTGAGCTTTGTTTGACTGTGGTATGTCTGCACATCTTTCTTTTTTAACATTTTAAAGTCTCCGTTGCTTAGGAAGGCATTGCAGTGGGATGCAAGAGCCAGGCCTTTAGCATCCCACAGCCTGGAGTTCAGATATGCTTCCAGCACTTACTGACTCTGACGGACCCAGCAAGTGACTTCTCCTCCCTTAAACACAAGAATGGTAATGTCTGTCTTAAAGCACCAAGTACAACCGTTGGTGGGAATGTAAATTGGTATAGCCATTATGGAAAGCACTATGGTGGTTCCTCAAAAAATTGAAAATAGATTTAACATATGATCCAGAAATCCCACTTCTGGGTACATACCCAAAGCAAGTGAAATTAGTATGTTGAAGAGACACCTGCACTCCCATGTTCGTTACAGCATTATTCACAATAGCCAAGATATGGAAGCAACCTAAGTATTCATCAACAAATGAATGCATATATATATATATTCAAATTCACAGAAGCAGAGTGTAGAATGGTGGTTGCCATGGGCTGGGGTGGGGGAAATAGGGTGATGTGTTGGCCAAAGGGTACAAACTTTTAGTTATCAGATGAGTAAATCCTGGGGATCTAACCAACAGCACGGTGCCTATAGTTAATAAAACTGTACTGTTTACTTAGAATTTGATAAGAACAGATTTTAAGTGTCCTCACTTCACACAAACACAAAATGGTAACTATGGGTGACGATGGAAGTGTTAATTAGATTGTGGTAATCATTTAATAATGTATACATATACCAAATCATCACATACACCTTGGACATATATAATTTCTATTTGTCAATTAAATATTTTAAAATAAAAGAAAATACTCAGTGTACAGGTGCTGGGGTGCTTTGGACGTTCAGAGCAAATTTTGCTAAATGAAAGATATTCTCAATTCTATTTTTTTGTGTTGATGTGAAATAATTTTGGCTCAAATATTTTCATGAGTAAAGTTTTTTGCTTCCAAAAAAAGCACCAGTTTAGTCCCTGCCTCCCTGGTTGTTTTCTCCTTTCTTCCTCTCTCAAGAAAGACATTATTTATTATTGGAAATTGAGGTTTGGGGCAATGACATATAACTGTGCAACCCAGTGCAAAAAGAAAATATTGGTAATCTCTCAAGATTATTCTACCCTTCTTGTTTCCTCTTCAATTTAATATTCATTTTACTTAGTTTTACTTAAGTTTTTTTTAATCATTGAATGTACAGGTACATTATTAATTATATGAGTATATTAAGAAAAACTAAGTACAAGTATATTCAATTTAAAAAATTTATGGAATATTTATTACATAAATGCTGTGAGATAAATACAGGGGTCAACATCAACCACATCTGCGTTCAAGTTCATGGTCTAGAAGGACAACCATAAGCAGGTATGGTTCTGACATGGTGCAGTGGCAACATGAACAGAGATCTATAAAGGAAATGCCACAAGGGCTGGTGGGGGTTAAAGCGCTATTTCTCAGAGGCTGAGAGGTGGGAGCTGGAAGTGGGCATGCCTGATTCTCCAGGTGGACATATCAGCAGGGATGAGAGAGGATCCCTGCTGGAGGCAGAAACAGAAAAAGGAGGAGCCTTTGGAAGGTCGTGAGAGAGGCAGGAGAGCGGAGGGTGCTGAGGATAATGTTTTGGAATGGGAAACTCTTATTTTAAAATTATTTTGAAATCAGAAACTAAATTGAATGAAAAGAACAATTCCAGGGACAGCTGTAAATTTCCTTATTGGACTCATCTTTTTCGTGGGGTTTGACTTTTGCTTATTATTTAGGATAATATGCTCTAATAAAGTAAGAATTCAGGAGAAAACTACCTTTCCCACCTGGTTCTGATCCATTCTAAGATGCTTAGAAAGAGTATTCCTAATTCCTATGGACCAGTGAAACGTGAATATGAAATACCCATGGAGTCTGGACAGTTCAATTTGCAAGTAGAGATTCGGTGCCAGCTTAGCTCTTTGATGCAGTTTAAAACCATAAACTTCAGGCTTCTCTAGGTAAAGACAAAGACTTGGTCTCTCTTGTTCACTTTTTTCCTTCTCTGAAAAGTTTAAACTTGACTCTATATAAAGACTTCAAAATATTTTGAAGGAGGGAATCTGAGTAGCAAAAAAATAACTGTAAACACTCTTCACAGGATTTGAATAATTTTTTGACTTTCTGAAGCATATGCAGACAATAGCCAAATGAAAGTATAAATCATGGTATGTCACTTGAGAGTTTTGTTAAAATAAAAATGCCACCTCAAATCTCAGCTGAAAGGTAGGCTATAAATAAATACTTATATATTATCAAGTTACAATTTCCGACGTTGTTTCACCATGAAAAGGAGGATATTTTTAAAGCACTTTGTTAGCAGTTCCAGCTTGTGAGAGCTCATTGAAAACCCCAAATCAACTTGATGATATTAGTATTTGTCATTTACTGTTGATGCAGAGCTGGAACTACGTAGCCATTCTGATACCAGTAAGATGAAAATAATCCACATTTTTCTTGTGCTGCTAAAACAAGTATTTGTGGGCTTGGAAGCATGTCACTCTCTCTAGTACATGAAGCCATCAGAGTAGTACTTCCAAAGATCCTAATGAGCAACTAATCCAACCTCTTCATCATATAAATGTGAAAACTGAGTCCTAGAGTGGTTAAATATCTTGTCCATCTGTCAGCCCCAGGTGATCCATTCGAGACAGATGATCACACAGCTCCAGAGACAGGGCATCTGCAGAGTACTGTCTTTGGAGTTAGGATGGACTCATAATTATCCTGCCCTGTAGTTTCTGACCTGGATTTCTAAGCAGTAATCTAATGCTAATCTTTGGGGCCCTTGGTTCTTAAAAGACTCCTGTGTTACTTTAATTTTCCTCTACAGAAAATAATTATCTGAAAGAAGTTGCTCTTTCTTTCTTGCTGTCTCTCTCTTCTTCCTTCCCAGCTATATCCTTCAGAGAAGAGGAGCAAGAAAGAGAAAGAGAATTATTTTCCATCCTCAACTATTGAGTTAAATTGTCTGAAAGACATCCTAAGAATAATAAGCTTTCAAGCTCCAGCAGCTGATTTGATATCAAGAGAAAAAACAGGAAAGGAAGTATGGAGAAAAGAAAGACTTATGCCTCCTCTTTGTCTGAAATCCCTTTTACATTAACCACCTGCTCTTCGCTTCATTTGTAATTCTTCCAGACAGACTGCTACATGGCATTGTCAATAATGACCTATTGGAATTGCAGTGTAGTTTCAGACCACAGACTGGAACACAGGAAGGCCAGAGTAAGAAATAAAATTGTGACTTCCATACCTCCTCCTCACCTCTCTGCCACCCTGTCTCTATACAAACATTGATGCTCATCATGATGAATGGATGGAGCAAATGTGGTTGCCCAGATGAGTTCACAAAGGCCTCAAAGACACTCTTCCATGGCATGACCAGCCTTTTTGAGAATAGAATTTTTCCTTCTAATTTGGTACCCATATCCACATAAAAGCGTGGCTGGACAGTGGATCTGAGATTATTCTCTATTAAAGAGGACTTAGCAAATGTTCAAGCAAGGAACTACAAAGGTAATGCTAGAATTTGTTATAGCATATCTGGAAAGTGCATCCATTTAATATAGGTGACATCTACAAAATATCAAAACGACCAACAAAATAGGAAAAATTGCTTTAATTATTGATTATCATGTGACCTGCTGTTTGCTTAACAGTTATTATTTTCAATCTATACAAAGGGATGTCAATAAGAGACATCATTATATGGTATAGAGATGATCATCAGATGAGAGGGCCATTGAGAACCCAACCTAATTGATAATCAACCCCAGAAAGAATACAAAGGGAAAGTTATAAACAGAATGAGAAAATCCACATAACCCAGGGAAGACTGGTGCTCTTAGAACAGAAACCCTATACATCCCATGATTCCTTAAAACAAAGACAAACCGAAATATGATGCCAATATTCAGAAAGCTCTATGAGAAAATCCACATAACCCAGGGAAGACTGGTGCTCTTAGAACAGAAACCCTATTCATCCCATGATTCCTTAAAACAAAGACAAACCGAAATATGATGCCAATATTCAGAAAGCTCTGTACAGTGTATGATGATACACCAATAAACAAAGAAATTGAAAATAAAATGAGACTGAAAATATGTATAATATAGTAGAGTAACCGGTAACATATTAAAAAATCGTTTTAGTTTAACTAATGCTTACACATGTCCCAGGCTTTGCTTCAAGCACTTGACACACACTAACCTGTCAATCCTTGTGACATTCCTATGGGGAATATACTACCTCGAAAGCTGAGTTCTTCTCTTTGGGTTTCCCTTCTCTGATAGATCTCAACAAAGTAATCCCTTCCTTTTCTGAGGGTTATTTGATGCCCTTTTTAAAGCATTGTCATCCTGATGTCTTTATTTTAAATGGCTGGCAAACACAAAGGAGACACATCACTTCTAATAAGTAATAAAATACTTGTCCCAGTTGGCTAGCCAACTAGCCAATACTCTGTTTAGTTTACCAGGTTATAAATTCAGTGTTCTTACTTTTCTGAAAAAATTTTAAATATACAAAAATAGGAAGAATATTCTATTGAGTCCCCATGTAACTATTACCCAGATTTAACTTTTATAAAGATTTTCCGACACTTCATGTCATACCAAAATAGGAAGAATATTCCAATGAGTCCCCATGTAACTATTACCCAGATTTAACTTTTATAAAGATTTTCCGACACTTCATGTCTCTCTCCTGCCAGCCCTTTACCTGTCTCCCCCCACCTCTTTCTCTTTCTCTGCTTTCCCCCTCAATTATTTTAAAGTAAATCCCAGACATCAGGTCATTTCACTCCTAGAATTTCAATACATATCTCTAAAGTAACATGAAATTTTCTTTAGTAATTATGGCCTAAACATAATGTCATTATTACAGTCAAGAAAAGTGATAACAATACTCAAATTTTCCTGATTATCTCAGTTGCTTTGTTTGAGTCAGGAGCCGAACACGGCCCACACATTGCATTTGGTTGTTATGTTCTTTATATCTCATTTAATGTAGCATAGATCCCTCTTTTCTTCTTTTTTTTAATATATACATATCTTTATTTCATTGATTTATTGAAGAACCTGAGTCTGTTGTCTTACAGAGTATCACACATTTAGTTTTTCTTTTGGCTTCTTTATGAGGTCACTTAACTTAATCTTTCACCTGCCATATTTCCTTAAATGGAAGTTAGTCATAAAGACTTGATCAGATTCGGATTTTACTGTTTTCATGGGGATACGTCATAGGTGGTGCTGTATTCTTTGGGTTGAATTGCATCAAGCGGACACAATCTAACTGATGCTGGGATTGACCAATTAATGGTTCAGGTGATGACAGCCTGATGCCCCCTTAGTATAGCTGCCCATCAATCTTTCATCTTCATCCATTCATGATCATATTAGAGCATGATCTATTACTTCACTTGGGTTGCAATACTGTGATTTCCTAATTATATTATTTCTCCCATATTTATTGCTTGAAGTTTTGTAAAGAAGAAATTTCCCTTATTAGCTAAGTTTATTTGGTTGCCCAAAAATATAGTTCATACTGAAGAAACAGAATTTATGCTTAATTCTTTCATGTTAATTTCTAGCATAATGAGTTATTGCTCTATTTATTGCAGTGGTGTCTAATAACTTTGCTTTTTGTTTTTATAGTTTTGTTGTGAACTCATAGATTTTTATGTATTTAATGCATTTATTTTATTTCCAATAATTGCATTTATTATCCTTTTCACATACCAGTTTTCTTATCTTTGGCCACTAGGATCCTCTGTGTCCTTTGACACTTTTTGGTCTTTGGAATCTTTCTTGTGTATTTTCTTTATTTTCTGCCCCAGACCTGAAATTAGCCATTCTTCTAAGTAATCCTGGTTCTTTTCAGAGTGAGGATGGTATTTGGTGATCACAACCTGAGTATGCTCATTTCTATTAGTTTATTATTGTTTCTATGCCTTTTCACTGAATAGAACTACAAAATAAACCTTTTTTAAAGAAAAGTAAAATGTTAAGTTTATGTTGCCACTTTCATTTTACATTTCATAATGCAGGGTTTTACCTAATTTATTTGGCTTTATACTGAATTTCTTTTCTTATATCTGAAAATCTTGATTCCTTACAATAGTAAAATAATTACTTGCAGTATATAAATAACTATAAACAGAAACACTATAAAATCATTCCAATATAATACCAATATCACTAATGAGTAAAGTTTAAGATTTCTTTGTAGCTCTGTACGTCCTTAAATAATGTTCTTTTAAATAGTCAAAATATTATGTCCTAAAGTCATTTGAAGTAACGCCTCTCTGTGTGTGATTATGGTACATACAATTAGACTCATTTGTTTCCATTAGTTTTCCATTTTTAGAATTGCCTTACCTTCTTTTTTATTTGATTTCATTCTATGAATATATTTACATTATTACAAATTCAAAACTTTAATACAAGGTATATTCAAAGGGATTTCATTTTCATCACTGCCACTATGTTCCCTTTACCCACTAGTTACCCCTTTACCCACTTGTTAGTTTTGTTAGTTTGTTAGGTTTTCTTTTCATTGTTTTGTTTCGTGCAAACAAAAACATCCAAATACAGACATTTATTTATTACCACACCCTGCCTACTGCTCTTAGACAAAAGGTAGCATACTATATACGCCTTTCTGGCCCTTTCTTTTATTCTTTCAACAATCCGTCCCAGAGATCACCTTATATTAGTCAGTGAAAATCTTCCTTGTTCATTTTTTACAGCTGTATAGTATTGCATTATGTGTTGTCCACCTTTTTAGTTGTCTTCAGTGGAAAGGCTGATCCAATTTACTTAGTTCCCCATTGCCAAAGTCAACTGTCTTCTTCTTGGGTCTGTAGGTAAAAAATTAGTTTGACGGGCACAGCTCCATGCTCGTATCTGGTGTTAGGAAAGAACTATTTAGTGTGTCTTTGTTGGATGGCAGCAGGATCTTTCCTTACCCTCAAAAGGTAGCATACTATATACGCCTTTCTGGCCCTTTCTTTTATTCTTTCAACAATCCGTCCCAGAGATCACCTTATATTAGTCAGTGAAAATCTTCCTTGTTCATTTTTTACAGCTGTATAGTATTGCATTATGTGTTGTCTATCTTTTTAGTTGTCTTCAATGGGAAGGCTGATCCAATTTACTTAGTTCCCCATTGCCAAAGTCAACTGTCTTCTTCTTGGGTCTGTAGGTAAAAAATTAGTTTGACGGGCACAGCTCCATGCTCGTATCTGGTGTTAGGAAAGAACTATTTAGTGTGTCTTTGTTGGATGGCAGCAGGATCTTTCCTTACCCTCACTGCCTGGTCCTCTGTCACTCTACTCCAGTGGAGTATAAAATAGACCACAGTCCCATGTGTGAGTGCTACATAGACTCTCCCAGTCTCTTACTGCTTACTAGTAAGAAATGTTTTCAGGTCGATATATTCCCCCACTATTTATTTCCTCTCCTGTTGTTTTCTGAAGGCTGCAACATCTGGTGGATTCTCTGATTCATCATTCAAGAAATGTTGATGGCACATCTATTTGGTAGGTCCTGAGCATACACAGGAATGAAGCTAGGCATGGTCCCTGCCTACGGATTTTAATAAAGAGACAAATTATAAATTATTTTAAATAAAATAATTTATTAAATAATGACAAACTGTGATAAGCCAGATGAAAGAAAAAGAGTAACATACAGTTTGAAAGAATAATGGTAGTTGGTAAGGACTTCTATAAGAAGCGGATTTTAATAAAGAGACAAATTATAAATTATTTTAAATAAAATAATTTATTAAATAATGACAAACTGTGATAAGCCAGATGAAGGAAAAAGAGTAACATACAGTTTGAAAGAATAATGGTAGTTGGTAAGGACTTCTATAAGAAGCTGCCATTTGAGATAGTACCTAAATGATGTGGGAGAGCCTGCCAGGTGCAGAAGAACATTATAGAGATAAGGAATAGGATATGTGAAGGCCCTAAGGTAAAAACAAACAAACAAAAAAGAGCTTTGTGTGTTCAGGGAACTGATAGGGGCTGGTGTGGATGAAGTCATATGAAGAGACAGTGATCAGGTCACATAGGACTCTGGAGTAAGGATGTAGGATATGGTAAAGGATTTGAACTTTACTTAGGGTGCAGGATTTGAACTTTACTGGATGCTCCTGAAGTCAGGGGATGGTGTGATGCAATTTAGATGTTAATAAGTTTACACTGGCTGCTTTGTGGAGATGGGATGAGAGCAGACAAGGAACTCAGTGGAGAAGACTATGGCAGTGATCCGGGTGAGAGAAGGTGGTGGCTTAGGCCAGGGTGTTGGCAATGGTGACGAAGAAAAGTTACGTATTTAAGAGACGTTTTTAAGATGAACTCAGCAGGCTTAGTGGTAGATTAGATGTGGATGGGAAAGATAGGGTGGTGGTAAAGAAAGGAAGGAATCAAGGATGACTTCCAGCATGGGCTCTTGACATCTCAGTGGTGACTTGCTGACAGAGAAGACTGAGAGGGGAAAGGTTAGCGCTAGGATTATAGAAAGCTTGTGCGGTATGGAGGGGACACAGGGAGGGTGCAAAAGTAATCTGAACATCAAATAGAAACGCCCTTAACACAGAGAGCCCACACCCTTCTTTTCTTGCCAGTTCAGATTTTGAGGCTGCTTTGTCCAGGAGCTGAAGCATGTGTGGGTCCTAATGTTGATCACCTTCATTGATTCTATCGTTAACATATGTTCCCCTAAGATCCTAGCAAAAGGTTGTCAATCAGTCTGTCTTTTCGATGTTGACGTGTGTTTTCATCTTTTACTGTGACATCACAGGTATTTTAATGGAAATTAGATGAAGGCGTATGAGGGGAAACTAGCTAGGCATTGATTTAAACTGGATGATTATTTAGTTTTTCAAAATGATATAGTTAATGGTGGATTTATTCATGTGTATGAGTACAGCTGAGAATGTGACTATAGCTTTGATATTTTTCTTTATAGCCTGGACACAGACTGTCCTTCAGACTCACGGTGGAGAAGGACTAACACTGACTTAAACTTGCATGACATGATTTTACACAGTTTTATTTTTTGTGATATATCTCAAAATGGTACTGAGAAAATTAAATCAGACACCATACATCACATGTGGCACATCAGTGCTTTTCTCTTTTCTTCTCGTTTTCTTGTTTTCCCTCCTGCTCATGCAGCTCTACTTTTATCAAGTGTAGACGTTCTGACAGTGCCTCAGAAATTGATTCCATACATAAACCTCTGAGAGCTATTTAATATTTTCATTTATGTCCTCATTTTAAATTGTAAAATATTTGTTTATTAATTGGACGGCTCAGAGCATGGCAGTCAAGAACCATGATACCAAATCAGGCTGCCTTTTAACTCTACCTCCTACTATCCGTGTGATAAGAGAAAGTTACTTAACCTCTCTGTGACTTGGATTCTTTCCTTGTAAAATGAGTAATTATAGTTCCTACTTCAAAGGATTGCTATAAAAATTAGAATTAGTTAATATATGTGAAACACTTAGAAGAGCACTTGGCATATAGCAGTTCTCTATACATTTTAGCTATTATAATTGTTATTATTACTATGTAATTTAAAATAGAAAGCAGTTTACCCCTGAACAAATATAATACAAAAATAAAAACATGGATTTCCTTTAAAATTCTCCTCTGCAACACAAAATACCAAAAGATAATGAAGCAATATCTATGAAATATTGTGATGTCATTAGGACTCGAGAATTTTATACCTGGCCCAGCTGGAATTTGTGCACAAAAGATACAAAAATACATTCTCTGACATTCAAATAAATAATCTTTTTGTCTGTCTCAAAAAAAAACTAGAATAAAATAAAAATAGAATAAAAATAAGAATGGGGAAACTATAGAATATACAATGGTAAAAAATAAGTGAAATGAATAAAATACATACTAAATCTAATTAATTGTTAAAAGGTCAGAAAACTGAATGTTGATGTCAAAAATAGTTCCTGAAAGATAAGTTTTAAAATGTTAAAAACAAAAAAGACACAGAAAAAATAATCTCGGTTCCACGGCCCAGATTATATTAATAAGGACTGAGAAGTGAGGGAGGGAGAAATGAAATTGGAGGGAAATGTAAGAGAATGGGAACTGCTTCTCTCCTAACTTCTATTGTACAACATTGCTAGGTCAGTGTCCAGCAAGGAATAGGTCCTCAATAAATATTTCTTCAATGAGCAAACATTTATTCAAAATATTGCAGAGGGATAAATCAAAGATGCAATTTCAGTTTTCATTTTTAAAATCATATATATATATATATATGCATATATATCAGATATATGTATAGATATATGTAGTTAACCACCAACAAAATAAAAATTCGATGTTTGTAGTCTAACTTATTATAGAAGATAAGTAAAAAAAAATAATAATTCATTATATCATGAGAGAGAAAGCAAAGCAAACAGCAGTGAAGTATGAGAAACACAAAGCAAAAAACAAGGCAAAAGATCAAATTTAATAATAGTTTGTTATTATGAGAACCCTTTATAAAAAAATAGTGTTTCTGTTTAGAACAAAATTCCACTCCAAACTGCTTATAAAATGATTACTTAAAACAAAATGATTTAGAAATGTAATAATTCATTATATCATGAGAGAGAAAGCAAAGCAAACAGCAGTGAAGTATGAGAAACACAAAGCAAAAAACAAGGCAAAAGATCAAACTTAATAATAGTTTGTTATTATGAGAACCCTTTATAAAAAAATAGTGTTTCTGTTTAAAACAAAATTCCACTCCAAACTGCTTATAAAATGATTACTTAAAACAAAATGATTTAGAAATGTTGAGAATAAATTTTGTAACTGTTATTTATCAAGGAAACACAAAACTAAAGTAGGGATAAAGAATATGAATATTTGGTTAATTAACTAATATAAAAACTCTTTGTACCCTAAAAATAAAAATCACAACTTTTTTCAAGCATCCATGGAATGTTGACCCAAATAAATCATACTTGTGTATGAAACCAAAATATAATTCCTAAACAAACATCCCAAAGTAAAAACTGTAAAGGCTATAATACTTCATGGCCACAATTTAACAAAGTAAGTAATTATTGCTTTAATATTTAATGTTTATAGTATTCTCACTATATAAAAATTTTAGAATGATTCTCTACATATTAGTTAAGTCAAGGGAAGAAATATGTAATTACAAAATCTTTAGAAGGTAAAGAAGATGAGAATACTGCTTGTTAGATTGAGGACAAACCTGAACTAGAAGTAGATGTACAACCTTAAATATATTTTTAAAATATTAATACAGTAAAATAAATAAACTGTATTAAAGTGAATAAATAATAAGTAGAACAACAAAATACACCTAACATTAACAAAAAAAATTAAATATAAACATTGAAATGCATTAATTAAAAAATATAGCAGAATTGGCAAATACAATAGCTGTTGTTATAAAAAGAGAAAATTAAATTACAAAATTATAAATATTAAAAGTAATAAAAGAACATATGCAGAGAAAATTTTTAAATAAAGTAATATGCTAATTAATTTCAAGGTATTCACTGATATATCTTAGAAAACAAGCACTAGAATTAACTTATGATAATGTAGAAAACCTGAATATCTAATACCCATGGAAGAAATGAAAATGTTATTTTAAAATATCTATAAAAAAGACTTTGTGGATGAACAGTTTTATGAAGAAACTTTTTTCAAACTTTCAAGGAACATGTACGAATAATTACCATGCCATATAAAATTGGAGACCAAAGGAAAATCTGGGAAGATTTTATGAAGCTGGCATAGCTCTGATTCAAAATTTAAGAAGAACATAACAAATTAAAGATGAATTTCATTTTATAAGCAGAGATGTAAAAATTTTAATAACATACCATAAAATAGAAATAAAAAGCAACATATAAAGAAACTACCCATTAACACCAAACAGCAATTATACCATAATACAAGAATGTTTAGTTCCCAGAATATAACTCATGACTTCAAATAGGAATAATAAAAGACAACCTACGCTGTGTACGGTGGATTTTCTAGTCAATATAATAAGAGTATTGGAAAGGACAAGGCACATTTTTACTGTTTGCGGGTGAGGAAATCACATGATAGAAACCCCAAAAGAATCAACTAAAAAACTCTTAAGTACTAATAAGAGACTTAATAAGGTGTAAAGATACAAATCAACATAACAAAAAGCCATTGCTTTCTATATTCTAGTGATAACCAGTTAAGGGTGAAAAAGGGAGAAAAGAATCCATTGGCAAAGTAATAATCATAAGAAAAGTATAAAATTTATGAAATTAAATTTCAGATCTTTCCTGATATCTACATCTATCCATATCCATATCCATATCCATATCCATATCCATATCCATATCCATATCTGTTATCTATCTATATCATGTTCCTAAATTGGAAAAAATATTGCAAAAATATTAATTCTTACCATATCAGTTTCTAGATTTGCAATTCCTATTAAAATCTCCAAGTTATTTCTTTTGGAAATTAACTGCACAATTTTTAAGTTTATCTGGAATGAGTGTGACTAATCAAGAATATAAAAAGAAAGGAAGTGGAAACTGTCCCTACTAGATATTAAAATCCATCATAAAAATGTAATATTTAAGACAATGAAATATAGTCGCTAGAATTGACATGTGAAACCAGGCAAGTTGTTCAGCAAGACTTTGTAATAGGTAGAATTTTCACACGTGATAAAGATCACTTCACAAACCAGTGGAGAACAAAGATTGGCCACTAAATGATGCTCAGGTAATGGGTTAACTATTTGGAATAAAATAAGTCTATAGTGTCTCTTCATGCCATACACCAAAATTTCAAATAAACTTAAGAAAAATGTTAAAAATTAAACCATTTTTAAGAAACACAAAAATACATAGGTCAAAAGGGATACTAACTAGATTTTAGTTTATTACAATAATTCTTCGAAATTCTATAGTTAACATAGCATAAGAATAAACAAACATATAATCTAGGAAAATGTTTCCCACAAATATGAAGGTAAACAATATACATAATATTTAAAGCATTTATACAAATTGAAAATAATAAAACCTCACTAAAACAACAGACAAAATGTAATCAGATAATGGCAGAATAAATTTAAATGGACACAAATTATGTGAAAATGTTAAACCTAAATAATTAAGAAAGAAATTCAGGGCTGTCTGGTTAGCCCAGCTGGTTAGAGCACCGTGTTATAGCTCCTACGTCAAGGGTTCAGATCTCTGTACTGGCCAACCACCAAAAAAAATTCAGATTTAAGATATAGGCTACTTTAAACCTATCAAACTAATGGCATTGGCAGAACAGTTCCAGAAACGTAAAAACGTGTATTAATATCTTTACAAAACTTTATAAAAATTTTTATTCTATTTATGGTGATTTCTTATAAAGAAACAGAAATGTAAAAATATACAAACCCTCCCAATGCTGATGATGACACAACAGTGACATAGTGTAATGAATTATATCTCATATATCTATGATTTAATATTATACAAACATTCACATCATATTGTAAAACTTTAAGAAGTTTTAACGACATAGAAATTAAAAACTGAGTTTTAAAAAGCAAAGTTCAAAATATTTAAAATATTTCTTAAGGAGTATGTATATTTACAGTCACATTCTTTCTTAGTGTATGTGTATAATTCCAAGGAAATTTACCAAAATATTTACAACAATGGCCTCTGTCTATTGGATTAAGGGTGAGATGTATTTTTTAAACTTTCCATATTTTCTAAAATGAACATAAGATAATGTATTATAATTAGAAATGAATAAGCATTGCTATGAGACAGAATTTTATAATATAATTTAGAAACATTGTCATTCAAAATGTGTTGACTGAAAAAAAGGGTAACCTGCCCCTATTGATAGATTGCATTTATGTACAAGCTTCATTTCTTAGCAATTTTAGATAAATTGGTGGTCACTGTACTTTGTTGTAAAATGTAAACAGCTCCCTTCTTCAGATTTGTCCAAGCAGGTTCAAAACAACTTAGCTCTTAACACTGACAAATCCTTATTAATATCTTTTGCTCTGATATATAAATGTCATATTATTATTTTTTAAATGTATGTACATATGTATTTTAGGCACATATGTGGAAACCTATGTATTTGAAAATGATTCTTGTCCAAATAAAAGAAACTATTTAGAGCCTTTCCGTGTAATAATGATTACATAGCTTCAATCACAGGGAATGAATAAATGCTTCCCTGGATTCCAACAGTTTTCCTGCCATTCTCTTCCTTCCAAAATCATTAAAATGAAATTCCTAAGGATGTATTTCTCTTCCCTACCTTCTAATCAGCCCACTCTTTGGTTTAGTTGGCAAAGGTGACATTTGCATAATCAATATCTCTCTTTCAAAGAAGACTGTGATGTGGGAGATTTTGGAAGGTTTAAAAATTTTCTGTAACTTTCAATAGAGTCCATCTGACTGCTCAGACAAAAGCTGCCCAGCCACAAATGGCCACATGACACACAGGAGACTTACTTATCACATGCATAAGCAGATAACTCCTTTCTCATCTCTTTTCTACTGGCACAAGCCAGAAGTGCTGTTCCAAGTGCGAAATGTGGGTATGAGCAGCAATTTACAGAGTGTGCTTTGCTTTTTTGTGTCTGTTGGTGGGACACTGGAAGATAGGCCTGGCACAGTTCATCCCTCACAAATGCTTAATGCCATCCCCAGGGACAAGAATATCACAAGCCTAGAAAAACACAGCTTTTAGCTGCTTGGTGCTGAAATTTTCAGGCAAAATTCCAAAAGCCCTCAAAGCTAATGTCAAATTGACAAAGTGCCAAAAACCTCTCTCACGTTAAATTTCCACTCTTTATTTTCCTCCTTCAGATTAACAGCTTGTGAAAATAATAATGTGATAATGCCACCCTGTGTTCCAAATATCTCGAAGCACCATCTTGTTAAGCCTCGGTGCTTCTTTGAGACTAATGGGAATTGAGCCAACTTATTCATTTTACAGATGGGAAAACCCCAGAGGAGACAGGTCAAATGTCTGAGCAATGGCTGTACACACTTATCACATAGGTCCCAGGTCTGAATTAAGTTTTCGCAACAAGGCCTAGTGTTGTAGAAAAGAACCTAGCAACAAAAAAGGCCAGAGCAAGTCTCACACAGGATGCTAGATGGGTTAGGGTAATAAACTTGGGAAAGTGATCAAAATATGTCCCAGAAGAGGCAACAAGGCGCAGTCTAGACATAGTAATAAGGCAGAGTCTAGGTGTGTGGCCAATTGGAATCAGTGAGAACTACCATGGGCATCAGTAGATGTAGCGTGACATTTGGGGCATCTTACAATGTCGAGCACATTGGATTGCTGTCTTTTTTTTTTTAAGTGCATCTGAGCCCCCTTCCCATAATTACAGAATCCACTATTACAGAGGTTACAGCAAGAAACAGGGCTCTACCCTCCTGCTAAAAAAGTAACTTTCCTTCCCTGAATCCTAGCAGTCTGACTTGAAGACATGTTCTAAACCAGTCAGTGGGATGGTCCAGTTCAGGACTTTGAACCCGGAGAAGGTGTTTTAGAGAGGCAGGGGCATCTTAGAGCTCTGCAGCTGTTGCATCTAAAGTCCAGTGAGGCAGCAGCACACCAGCAATGCTGTCCCTTGAGTGTGCATTTACCTGGGGTTCTGGCCAACCAGTTTCCCTTACTTCCTCCTTGTTTTCTTAGCCTGATTTTCCAGACTTCCTTTCAATTCACTGAACTATCTAGTATGTCTCTAATAGATTATTTTTCAGCTGATATTAACTATGGTCAGTGTTGATAGTTTGCAACTGTAGAGAATTAACACCAAGCAGACCTAGGAGCTTATGTTTTTAGTAGCAAGAACTACAGGTTTAGAGGAAGAGCTCCTCCCATAGTAAAACAGAAGCCCAGGTATGGCACAAAGTACTAAGTGCTCTAAAATCCATTTTATCCTCTTTCTTCTACGTATCCTATAGGACTAGTCTTCCTTGCAATGAAGTATGGCATGTGACTGCGTTCAGTCAAAAGAATGACTTGAGTGACGTGTGCCTCTTTCAGACCTGGCCCATTAAAACCTCCCAGGTGTGCTGCTCCTCCCCTTTGCTCTTTCTGGTTTGCTGGAATGGAGACAACTCTAGGTGGCCTTGAAAACCGTGTGTTGAAGATGGCAGGGCCCCCACCATCTTGGGTTCTTGGAATGACTATGTGAAGCAGGGTCATTCCACCAACTCGCTCACCTGTCCAGTACTGATACCCAATCAAGAAGGAAACGTCCATTGTATTTCAACTATTATGCTTTGGGGGATCTGTTTGTTACAGCATAGCCTAAATATACCATGTATGGTAAAAACTCAATTAATCAAGCAAAGATTCAAATTCAGAGGAGGACCAACAGCAAGGCTTCCTTCATTACAAGCTCTCAGATTCCTAGTCTACAACTTCAGAATTTCTCCCAGTTAGAAAAAGGTCAGATGACAATTGCAACCACATCTCTAAGGGTGTGTTCTGCAGGTATAGCTGCCCAGGTTGAAAGGATACAGGCAAAAGAGCAAAAAGTCTCATTAGTGATTTGACTATCCTGAAGAGAATCATGGAACTGCTTAGGGATCAATACATTCTAATTTTTTTGTACATTTTTCTGTAATGTACTATCTCCATGTGAGAGACAAAGAAGACATAAATTCTAACTCTAGTTTTGCTTTTTTCCCCTTTAACCTAGTTCTCCCTTCTCAAAATGATCCAGGTGATACATCTTACTCTCCCTCCTGGGTTTTTTTTCCCCCCAACTCCTGAGGTTTCAAATAAAGTCCTCCTGAGCTTTATTTTAACTAATTTCCCAATGTCTCCCTTTTTTATCCTCAAATGGGTGGTTTCTCAGGGGGCTGAGGGAGAATAGGGTAATCACACAGTGCCTTGTGTCTTGTGCCCAATAAATGTTTGTTGAATGAAGAAGTTATTCTTGTTTTCTCTTTCTAATGAGAGCATTGCACTGACATTTCTATTATTATTCCATTCACAGGCCTTTATCTTCTCCACAAAGATATCAGAAAAAAAAAATCTTCAAAGTCATATTGAAATTCAGATATAATGCCTGTATTTATATTCTTAGTAATACCAACAAAAATTAAACATGGGTAAATTTGTACGACTTCCTCTAAGGAATTGAAGCTGATATGCTTTTCTAACTCCTCTCAAATCATTAGGCTGAGTCTGTTTTTGACCACTTTAAAAAATATATAGACATTTAACATATCATGGATAGTCAATAGACATGCTTTTTATACAACACCCTGTTCTGTTCTGTACAGTTCCATCAGTTCCAATTCCCTAAAAATGAAACCCCAGGTGGAGAGATGTTTCTTCCCTGCCATTGTGGTGCACAAGACTCAGAGATCTAGCACTTAACAGTGTCCTGGAGAAGAATGCAACTGAGGTCACTGCAGAGTGCTGGATTCAAAATGGGTATTGCGTCATGATGGGTTTCATTAATGGAGTCAGGCATGGTGTGATGCAGAGTGTCAACACCAGAAGTGCAAATGAGATGGTGTCAAAGGCCCAGGTAAGGTGAGAGTTAGGAGCACAGGACAAATTAGGCGGGAGGGAAATGGCCTGAATTTTCCCAGTGACCAGCTGCCTTGCTGTGTGCTTGTTTTTATGCTCTGGCTTGAGTTCACTTATGGGGAAAGCCAGGTTCATTCACAGGGACTGGGATTTGAAAGGCTAGAGTGAGAAATTCATGGTATCCAGACTTATTTCTACTTGGAGGATATTTCTGGTCCTTCAGCTACATGGACATCCTCCATAGAAAGTCTCTAAGCTCTTTTCAGTTCTCTGAAATAGTTCAGATTACTCCACCATTTCTAGTAATATTAAATATAAATCTCAAATCTGTCAGGTCATATCTAGTTAGGCCCATCACGCAATATAAAGTAGGAATATCCCACAACCAGGCACACCGTGCCAGTGCCTCAGGGCCTGCCCAGGGACCCAAGGCATGGAGAAGGGGACCACACCCCCTTCCCACAACCTGGCACATGCATCAGCACGTTGGGGCCTGCCCTGGGACCTAAGGCTTGGAGCCAGGGACCGAACCCCCCCTCCCACAACCAGGCACACCTCCAGTGCCAAGGAGCATGCCAAAAACATCATCTCCATACGGGTGGCCCACCACAGCTACCACAATGACCGTGGCTGCCATGAAAGCAGCTAGATGCCACAACCACCATGCAGATGATTTGCCAACCACTGGAGTGCATTGATACAAGGAGGGCCACCAGCAGAGATAAAGAAAAGAAGAGGATGTCTCTCTCCACAAAGCCCATTTCAGAGTGACAGAAGAAGCATCTGCTCTACAATAATAGTGGGGGACCTGATCACACCTCTCAGCATTGGACATATCATCTAGGCAACAAATCAACATAGTAACCGTTATTCTTTCAGAAGGAGAGAAGAAATCTGGGGTAATTAGAGAGGGGAGGGGGAGGGGGAGGGGGAAGGATTGGACAGGGGCATAAAGAATAATTGTGATTTGTAACAATATATATGCTAGTAATATTGATCTCACCAACATATCTCAATGCTGAACCCCCAAAATATGTATAATCAATTTTGATTCAATAAAAATT
>NW_007729845.1:140442-141371 GCF_000696425.1 Galeopterus variegatus
ACATATCTCAATGCTGAACCCCCAAAATATGTATAATCAATTTTGATTCAATAAAAATTTTAAGAATAAATAAATAAATAAAGTAGGAATATATCTTGTGAGTATAATTGGGACAGAGAAGGAAGAACTAGCAGTAAAACATGGTAATGAAGACAGATATCACTTGATAAAAAGTTCTGTGCGAAAATATCAATGCAGGGTGATTCTCTGGGAAGCTGGAGCAGTGCCCATGGGCCCCTGATATCCACGGAGCCCCACCCATAACATAGGAAACACACAGAACAAGCCTAGAACCTGTTTGGAATCAATGAGCATCCCGCTAACTGAAATAATCTCAAGGAGCCCCATACCCTCTAAGAAGCTATCCTTTGGAACCTTCTTGCACCACATTCTACTTCAAGCTCATCCCTGTTGGAACTGGTCCTCTTGGGACCATAGCTGGAGAATTTGTTTCCGTAGAAAGCTGTGGTGGAGACTGACACAACAGAGATGAGTCTGTAAGTACCTTGGATGTAAGAACTATTTCCAAGATCAACTTGCCTCTCAGTGCCAACAAGAGTTGAAATCAACAGTAAAATCCACACCTATCAATCAGCTCCCTCTATGTGTAGCCACCCTGCAAAGCATCTAAGTAGGGTAGTTTTTATTAAGTAAATATGCCCCTAAATCCCTTGTAAGCAAAGGTTATAAAGCCCTTGCAAGGGTGGGTGGGACTTCAAAAAAGAGATCTGGGAGCATATTTTTACACTGGCAAGAAAAGCAAAATGTCACTTAACTAAATTTAAGATTGTTCACACACATCTGCTACCACCAGAACGTTATAAAAAAAAGAAGAAGAAAAGAAAAAAATGAAATGTGAGTAGCTCACAGTCTAAATAACTCTGGACATTTTTCTACTGTTCAGGTGACTTATGCTGTTTCAATAATGA
>NW_007729845.1:141719-171067 GCF_000696425.1 Galeopterus variegatus
AGTCTAAATAACTCTGGACATTTTTCTACTGTTCAGGTGACTTATGCTGTTTCAATAATGACTGAAAGGCTATCAAAACAGAAGCCAACATGTGTTTGTGATTTGTCATACAGCAACAATTTCTGGCTAAATAAACACATAGACAACCATATCTCAACTACAAAGTGTGTATGCTAGATAGCTGAGGTTATAAATATATCACCAAAATGTTTGCAAAAAGCAGCAAATGTAAAATGTTACACTTCTGACAATATCATAACCGAATCACATCCTTGAGAGATAGAGAAAGAGACAGATTGATAGCGAATAAGTCTCTGAATTAGGAACATCCCCCCAACCCCATTTCAGAGCAAAAAAGCAGATTCATGTTATACAGTCTAAATAACTCTGGACATTTTTCTACTGTTCAGGTGACTTATGCTGTTTCAATAATGATTGAAAGGCTATCAAAACAGAAGCCAACATGTGTTTGTGATTTGTCATACAGCAACAATTTCTGGCTAAATAAACACATAGACAACCATATCTCAACTACAAAGTGTGTATGCTAGATAGCTGAGGTTATAAATATATCACCAAAATGTTTGCAAAAAGCAGCAAATGTAAAATGTTACACTTCTGACAATATCATAACCAAATCACATCCTTGAGAGATAGAGAAAGAGACAGATTGATAGAGAATAAGCCTCTGAATTAGGAACATCCCCCCAACCCCATTTCAGAGCAAAAAAGCAGATTCATGTTATAACATGAGTCTTGAATTCTCTAGACTAGTGTGCTGCAGTTTAATCAACCAGAATTATTCGTCCAAAGTCTACTACCAACAGCAAATGAATACAGCTTATCATAAGGAAACAATTAGAGTTTAAAATTGCAAAGGTGCACTCGATAGAGTATAAAAGGTACTACTTACTAACCTGTAAAATCAAAGCAGAATTATAAAATTTAGGGAAGTGAAACTAAAAGAACTGGAATCATAAAGTCTACCTTTTACTATTTTTGAAAACTGAGTTCTTTTAAATATTGACATCAATTATGAAATCATCAGTGGATCTATTAGGCAAAGCTGACAAAAATGTATAACAAGATCTTCTTAATGTAAAATTAAGTTACATCTTCTAAAATTATGCACTTCATAAGCTGTCAAAATGTAAGTGCCATTTATCCAGAAATAAAATGCCAAATTACTAAAGAGTTAAGAAGCAACAGTAATTCATTTGGAAATTATTCATAACAGAAAGAATCAGTTATATTTGAATTAGGAGTTTAGCTAAGTAAATTGAATTTACTACCCATGTTTAAATGTGAAGAGAACCACTGAGAGAAATAAATTTTACATTACAATATTATAAAAAGATAGCTTTATTAGGCTTTAAAATAAATGGTTCAGCATAAATAAATGTTACAAACTACCTTTAACTGGTCGGAGAAAAGATAGTTATTTGTTAAATTATTTTTTTATGACACTATGTTCTCTTAGAAAAAAATTGAATAGTTAATCAAAATATCTGTTGGGATCATTTGTGATAGTAATTCAAGGTATCGTTTCTTCATTGACTATGTGATACCATAATATCATGGAAATACACGTTTATGGTTTTAAGGATGGGGTTAAAAGATGTTTTTGGAAAAAACCATATTTTTTATTTCTGGTTTGAACAGTTACATTGGACTATTCTAAAACTAATTAAATACCTTCAATAATGCTAAAAGTACCATTTCAGTGGCCCATATCTAATCATTTAATGAAACAACTTGTCCTTTCCACTTATCATAGGCTTTCACTGTATATATTTAACAACAATAAATTTGAAATTGTATGCCATTAATTATCCCTCTTGTGTCTTGATATTAGGATACCTAGACATTTACTCTTTTGGTAACTGAAAGTATAGTCTGCAATCAAAAAGTTTAAAACTGTTCTTCCAAATCAGTGCAAATCAGAAACTATTTTCCAAATAGAGCCTTGTGTTTACAAATGGAACAGATTGTTTTGTCCACTGCAATGCAATTAATTTGTGGTGGATTTAAAAAACAAAAAAGAAACTATTTTCCAAATAGAGCCTTGTGTTTACAAATGGAACAGATTGTTTTGTCCACTGCAGTGCAATTAATTTGTGGTGGATTTAAAAAACAAACAAAAATAAAAACTTGGATTCTCAAAAATCAAAGCACAAAACTAATGCAATGAGAAAGTATTTTTTTTCAAATTAACATATTAACACTCTCTAATATAATATTTTAAATGGTTAATTCAGAATTGAAAATGGAATGAAGGCCATCCCCTTTTATAGTTCAAATTTAACCTGGCTCAGACTTTGGACCGACTAACCAGTTCCCTCTCTCCATATGTTAAATATGATACAGCTAAAATCGATGGCAGACGTTTGGAAAACTTACACTGTCAGATTGCTTGCCCCGGTCGCAGTCCCACGTTGTCACATGCTGTCCAGACCTCTCCATGGTGCTGAAGAGTTACTTTTGCCCATTTGAGAGGAAAGAGTTTATTCAAACTTGCTTTGAAAGAAATCCATAAAGGGCAGCTTGTGTTAGCAAGTCAAGTTATCTGAAGAATTTCTATAACACATACTGCAAAGGAGATGTTTTGCCCTTCAGTTATCAACCACCATGCTTAGGCAGCTCAAAGTAGATTTTTGGAGCAAAAATCTTCTAGTATTGACAAAAAAGAGGGAGATCTCTTTGGGAGATGAGGTTTGCTGATACCGCTGTTCTTCAGATTGAAAAAAAAAAAAACCACACAGAGAAGACAAGGCTACCCAGACAACAGAGGATTCCAGAAAAGTTCTTGATATTAATGCTTAAAACAAGCTCCCAGCAGTCCAAAGCAGCCAATTCACTTCATCCTATCATTGCATCTACTTTTTGATTTTAAAAAAATACAATGAAATAAAGCTCAGAATTCCACAAGGCATTGCACACACCATGTAAACAGGTCTGCCTCACTCTAGCCCCAGCCTCCGTCTGCTGAAGATTATCACAGCAGAAATCAGGCTCTTGTGGCTTTCACAGATTATCTCTTTCTGAGGCTGAAACGTATAAAGAGCCACATGACACCCAATGATGTCATCTCTAAAGCAGGTCACAGTTGCTGCTGTATGTAGATAAAGTTCTTCTAGTGAAATATTTAGCATAGTGATTTTCTTGAAAATCTACTTGCATTGAATAGCTTGGTCTTCTACCAATATACTTAACCCTATCAATACAGTGCCATAAAGAGAAAATCAATTTGCTGCTCACATGGGAAGCACAGTCTCTGTTTAAACTAAGATCAGCTCCTGGTGCTGCTTTAGTAAATGAATAATTGTAATTAACTCATGGTGAATATAGTGAAGATGGGCTCTCCCCTCGAGCAGCTGATGTGGGAACTAGAGGATCTCTAGATATATAAAACCTACTTCTAAAACACCTCTCAGAAATGTTAGCATGTCAAAAAATGTATTCTTTCCTAAATCAATTTATGAAGATTGTAAAATAAAAATTAAGGCAACTGTCTTCAACTCCTAACACCATTTTATTTAATGATATTTTTTAAAGCTTCATAAGTGTAAAAGAAAAAAAGCTAACAATATCTCTGAAAGGATTTGGGTACATTTTCTAATGTTGGTAGGAAACTTTGTTTAACTCACTATTTTTAGATGTTTTTCAGCTCTGGACAAAGTAACAATTAAAATTTTAGCTATATTATAACGAATCTGTGCACCTAACTGGTAATAGATAGTATACATATATATTATTTTAAAGAATGTGTGATTAGAAATGCCCATTTCATTCTATGTAATATCTTTCTTTCCTCTTTCTATTTACTAACATGCCATAATTTAGGATTTCAGTTGTAACTGACATTCCTGTTGGCTAATATTGAAACATGTAATCCCCTTTTATACCCACTAAATAATCTCCACAGCCAAAGTGAAGAATAACTTGAAAATAATTCAATCAGTGCTATTGAATGTATTCCCTCTTTTAATAAAAATCAAAATAGATCAAACAACAGAAGCCTTCATTGAAGAGCACAGCACTTTGCTATATTTTTGAGAAAGAATCATAAATTTAAGGAAGAGAAACAGAAATTTCTACACAACCAGTGCTACTGGGCAAATTCCATTAAAACAATAATGATTGTTTTGGCATCAAGTCAGAAAAAATTTGCTTCAGCAGCTTCTCAAGGCATATCAATGCAATGCTAAAATACCCAAATGAAAGTGGAGGGAAAAAAATTGATCACCTGACTGTTCCCGTCATGTAAGTTTCCTAAATAAAATTGATTTTTTGTGGTTTTATTGCAGTTTCTATGACTCGGTATTTTCTGTACTTTAACAATAATGAAGGTTACCTGAGCATTTTTTTAAATACAAAATCCCAGGCTCCTTCTCAGATATTCTGATAAAACACAAGGGGTCTTCAAATGAAGTTCATGGAAAGATTCATATTATCTTTTAATTCTACTTTTCCACAAACTTTTTGAAGTACCTTCGTGCTGTGGTTCCGAAATCTGTATTTTTTAAAGTTTCCCAAATAATTCTTATTTGGAAAACACTGCAATAATTAACACAGTACAATATGTACAATCATATAAAATCAAGGTAAGTAAAAATATTTATGACAGCTAAAATGATAAAAAGCCAAATTGTTCCTACATGAAGTGTCCAGGGCTGGGGCTCCCTTCTTCCCATATCCTCAGGTGTCCATGAGAAAGCATCACTCTAAAGACTCCCAGCCTCTGATTTCCATCCTTTACTCCTCTCTATGAAGGTGGAAGGAATTACCCTGATTGGGGGATTAGACAAAGGAACGAGGTACCTGCAGCCCAGGCTCATCCCCCCTCCATTTTCCCGTGGGATCCACCTCCCTGCACAGGATCCACTCTGGCCCGGCCTTGCCAGTGAGGCTGGCAGTTCTCAAGGACTTCCTGTGACTAGTAAGTTTCTCTGATTCCAAAGTGCAGTAGTAAGAGGCCTAATGCTGCCACAGTCAGAGTTATAACCTCAAATCCAGGATATAAAGCTGAGATTTTGATCTCTCCCTGCTTAAATCTTTTGCCTCTCAAAATGAGTTCCTAAATCAAGAAGGGAAAAGAAGTAATTTACTGACTTCCTAAAACTCCATCGTCCAATACTGTCATTTAGGTGAATAGACTTGGTTTTTATATAAACCCTACCAGCCAATTAATGTAACAAGTTTTTTTGTGAACGAACTTAATATTTTTATTTGCATAATACAGCTCTATGATAGAGGCCTATGTAAAGGAGATGTTATGTGTAAAGCTTTCATTGGAAGTTTTACAAAATGAATTGTTCACCTCATATTAATTTTATTATTGAGCCACTTAGAAAGAAATTACAGTTCTTGGAATTTTTCTTTAACAACTACTCACTCTACAAAAGTGTTTCCCAAAGTGTGTTCCATGGATCAATAGTCCAATAAGATGTGATTCATATTGGGTTTCATGGTCAAGGAGCTTAGAGAATATAAAACAGTATCCCCTTCCTGCAGGTTCAAAATGTATATTTATAAAGCTCTAAGAAGTGCTGGAGTAAGTCAATTGATTTATTTTATCTCTCTTCTACTTAACATCTATCAGTATCTACAAAACCAGTATTTCAGGTACCACATTCTGGGAAATTCTGCTCTAGAAGATGTCTCAGCAATGAGAGTTTTGTTAATAATAATAGTACCCAAAACTTCTATACAATTAATCAATTAATAATTGAGTATCTCCTATAAGTTATCAGCACCTCTGACAACAACTGCCAACCGTAACTCGGGAATTATAAATTCTGCAAGGGCAGAGGTTGTGTTTATTTTGAGTGATCATTGTGTCCCCCAGTGCTTGGCAAAGGCCAGGCACACAGTAGGCACTCAGATATTTGTTGAATGAGTGAATTAATGATGTAGACTAATCCGGGGATGTAAACAATTGCCCTCCTCCCCCCCAAGATATCTTATTTACGAAAGGAAAGTCCAAAAGAGCCTTAGGCCGATGAGCTTTCCAGAAACAAACAAACAAAAAAAAAGTGGGGGTGGGGGGACAATAATAGATGACACTCCAGTTCCACTGCATCCAATTTCTCCTTGGATCTTAAAGCATCTTTCATAATCATCCAATGAGTGAAAGGTTGTTTTGTGATAATTCAACTAGAATTTTTGGCAGAATTAGAGATCCAATACTCTATCTCATCTAAGCTATAGAGTAAGGACAGGATCTATGCGAAGACAAATGCCAAGACTGGATTTGAGGTAAACTGCAAAGAAAACAAGTTCTTTCTCAACTATCTTGATCAAAGGTGAGGTACTTGATTTCTGCTTTCTGCATCTATACTCATAGGTCAATAAGCTTTGAGACAGCTAAGGAAGATTTATTACATTACTATGGATGAATGAGTCAGTGATCAATGAATTGTCAATTTTGCATATAATTTTGAACCCAGGCAATGTTTAATGTTAGCAGTCCTTTAAAGTTTTTTTAGATCCTCAAGCCAAAACATGTTCATTTTTAAACCTATCAAGAAAAAATATTCTCAAACCATGAAGTTAAAAGGATAATTTCAGAAAAAGAATCTGTTTTATCAGCTAATATTCAAAGACATAAAAAGGAGAGGGTGTTTATGATCTAAAGATACTATTTTTATACAAAAATATACTTATGTACACTGTCATATGTGGTTATATATTATATAATTCCTAAGGCTTTGGAAAAGGAAACACTTATTCTCTAAGACTGCTCTAAAGAAAAGAGAAATGTATCTGCCTCTATGCAAATACCAGGAAGCCTTCTTTTTTAATACATGGTTACTATATTCTCTAAACCAAAATTTGGGAAAAATAGACTGACAAAGAATTTGTGCTATTTGAGGGTCTGACAGGCAGGTTGGAAGATAGAGTTTGGGTTCTGAAACATTAGAACTCATGGGACCTAAATTTATCACAGCTGCGCATAATACTGTAACTTGTCCCTGACCTGGAAAATCTAGGTTATTAAATTATTAAGTAGCACAAAGCTTACGTTCTCTATAGTTTCACGGCTCCCAAGATTGTTTTGGAAGGGATCTCAGGAAATTCTCTTTTAGGGCCAAGTCCCCCCAAAACAAGTGGGACTTTGTAACAAGACTTTCCCCCTCTAGTCACTAGATTTTTCTTGATGTATTAAAGCCCGGAGGTTGCGTATGTAGAAAGGGCAATTAAACGTGGAGGTAATGACGCAGCGTGAGTGTGGGTGCAGGGCCGTGACGGACAGCAGGGTGGTACTGACTTTCGGTAGTGTATTGCAAAGATTTGGTGGGTCACCAGGCTGTTCGTCACTGAATATTCATCCAGCCAGTCTTGCTAAAAGTCAGAACCACTAAAGCAGCACCATTAATCTCAGGGTTCCAGGCGTTCCATCCAAGACAACTGAAGTAACGGGGTCTTCAGCTGGCCTAGGCCTCTGCTCTTGAACCTGCTCGGAACTGTAATTCCTCCTGACCAAGAGAGAAGCAAGGCCTGGTTACTGGCGCTGTGCACTTGCTGCAATGGCACTTAACCCTTAATGTGCTGGGGATCTTCCCATTCCTTTTTCTTAGGGCCTAGAAAGGAGAATCTAAGCTTGTTTCTGTTAGGTGTGTGGTGTGTTCTGTCGGAAGAGGCCTATTCATTTAGAGGCAAAAGGACTTAACCCCCTGGCTTCATCTTTTGAAAATGAAAATTCGCCTTTAATAGAAACAACATTAAAATAAATGTTTATTACTTTTGTAATATGCAGCTCCAATCTCAGAATATAAATGTATATATTCATTCTGGGACACAAGTCTATTCTCATGGATGCACTTAGGGAATCACACACAGGTACTGTGCCCCTCAATCAGTATTGCGTTAACAGTTCCACCCCTGTTCTGCACAAGGTTTCCACAGCATTTTGAGTAAAGCACATTGAGGGTTTCCAAGAGCACATTCAGAATTGACTAAGATTTATCGCAAGCCTTCACGATCCCAGGCTCTGTGCTGCGTTTCACATATGTAGTGCCACGTAATCTTCACAGCAAGTGTTATTTTCAGCTGCAGTTGAAGAATGACCTCCCCACTGATACGTCTTAGACTCATAGGAATAGTGGTAGAGCTGTCATTTTATGCGACATCCTCATTCCATGAGCCACACTGCCCCCTACCGGCCAGACTGTAATCATAAGAGGACCAATGGGAGAGAGTGGGCGTGGCCACGAAGGAAGGCCCTGGCAGATGGAACCAATTCAAGCCAAATGAGATTGAGAACGTCTCCAAACAATCCCAAAGATTTTTCTGGACTTATCTGCAAGGTATGCTAATGATCTCTGAAAAGGTTATCAACCTTGGAGTTTAGAATATACCATTCTATTATTTCTTTCTATGATACCCTATTAGACAAATTACAGATCTTGTGGAGCTGGAAACTAAAAGCATAAGTATTTTATCATATGAAATTGATTACTAAAAATACACCAAAGCATTTTCCACTGTTGTCCTCTGTGCAATAACTAATGTTTTTAAAGTTAAAGAGTTACTCTTTTTTTCTCATTTTTATATCCACAAGTTTCATTCCTCAGTAACAATTGTTATTCAAAATTCCTATTTCTAAAACAAAATTTTTTGTTGCCACATGATACATTGTGGTATAAGGGCACTTAATATGCAAATTACTAACATCTTAATATTATCTTCCCTCCTGTTGCTCTTTAATTTGGCGTTGAGCAGCTGAGGTTTGAGGTTTTAATCAAAGAGCACTGAATGAGGCAATTTATAAAATCAAATGAAGGCTTTTGTTCTAATTGTTTCATTTGCTGTTTATACCCACCAAATTGCAAAATAGGCGGAGAAATGCATTAACTGACTGCTGGCCCTACAGCCTGACCACGTCTAAATGCAGGCTTATTTTCATTATAGTGGAATAGTGTGAAGGAAGAGTGAAGCCTTCGAGCTCCAGCCCAATGTGTAACCCGGCAAGTCAGTTGCTGTTTATACCCACCAAATTGCAAAATAGGCGGAGAAATGCATTAACTGACTGCTGGCCGTACAGCCTGACCACGTCTAAATGCAGGTTTATTTTCATTATAGTGGAATAGTGTGAAGGAAGAGTGAAGCCTTCGAGCTCCAGCCCAATGTGTAACCCGGCAAGTCAATTATCTAAGTCTCATTTTCATCATCTGTAAAATGGAGATAAAAATAGCACTGCCTTTGTATGGTCATTGAAAGGATTAAAGGGGATAATCCATGGAAAGTATTTGCAAAGTGCCTGGCATGTAACAAGTGCTCAGCTCTTATTAAGATGATGAATTTGAGTGCTCACTCTTAAATATTACTGTTATGCATTTTAAAGCAGAAATATTCCAAGCACTATATTAACCATTATGCTTAGCCAAAATAATCAGAGTAGTATTTGCAAAGTGCCTGGCATGTAACAAGTGCTCAGCTCTTATTAAGATGATGAATTTGATTGCTCACTCTTAAATATTACTATTATGCATTTTAAAGCAGAAATATTCCAAGCACTATATTAACCATTATGCTTAGCCAAAATAATCAGAGCAGAAGCATGCACAGGCATCGCTCTCAGTTCAGCACAGGGTCTCAACCAAACCAGAGAGCTGGCTTCTCATGTGGTGCTTACTTGGAGCAGACATCCAGGGTAGGCAATCATTGCAGTTATTATGGGCATAGAGGCTGGGGAGCAGTTGGCAAGGCCCAGGACTTAGGCAAGGGCAGGTTGGCCTCCCAGAGAGGCTGTGTTAGAGATCAGTAGAGGAAAGGCAGGGACTTGAGATATGACAGGCAGTTGATCAGATTCAAGAAGGTAGGCTACAGTCTAGGCACCAGCAGCAATAGACCAACCCCAGAGAAAGAGGGCTGAGGTTCAGCAAGCTACAGGGGCCCAGCAGGAGACAGGGTCCAGAGAACTCGCCGGGGAGCCTCCTCACTGACAGCATTTGACTTGGGCTTTTAACACCAAAGTTCCAAACGGACTCATGGTTGTTAGAGGAAGCTCGTCTTTTTATGATAGCCTTAGTCAGTGTGGGCCAGGAGTCATCCTACTCCCTCCATAGACTTGAGGTCCACTCGTTGGAGGGTGGGAAAACCAGGTTGTCCTATCTCGAGCTCCTTGACAGTGTGTATGAACCCAGTGGGTCTGGCAGGCTGGTCAAGGTGGAACAGAGTCACCTTCCTTTCATTAGGCAGCTTGTCCCCAGGAGGGCTGTGACCCCAGAGGTGTGAGGATGAATCTTTCTGAAAAGGGCCCCAGCAAAGTGATGATCACGGACAGTAAGACAAGCTTAGCCAGCCCCCTCCAACTCCAAACAAAGAGGCTTAAGTCTTTTTTAAATTATGACTTGAATAGTTTGCCTACCTGACAAACTGGACACGTGGAAACATTCCAACATCTTATATTTTCATGTTTTATTTTTTTGTACATTTAGTGTCATGTCACTGCCATCATCAACACCAAAGTCGTTATTATAATCAATAGCCTCTGTTAGAATTCTGGGCAGGATCTCCTTGCTTTCTGACAGATAATTCCAGTAATACCTTTTGAACATCTATTTTGACTCTCCCTTTTTCTAGGCAATCAGGGGTGAGCCAGACTTCCACACCTCGCCTCCAGCGGGCAGAGCTAAAGAATGACGATGGGGTGGGGCAGCAGGGGGCCACTCCCCATCAGTCCCACACACCTCACGGGAAACCATACTGCGAGGGATATTTGAGGGAGGAAATCTCCTCTGCTAAGCCACATCAGGGGACCTGAAGGCCAGGCTAAATTAAATAAAGAAGAACCATTAGCGAAGCTGTGCAAGGATATAAATAAACGTGATGACCCATGAGCGGGAAAGAACATGTGTTTATGCACAAAACAGGTGAAGTGCTGGAATCAAAGTGGCACATCAGTGTTTATAAAGCGAAGATATATTTGCCTAGGATTTCAGTAAGACCAAAGTTAGGCAGCTGTGGCAACACCAACACCATCAGATACCACTGGACTCACCAGCGGTTGATAATTGTCCTGAGCAAGGGTTGTGAGAAGGCACAAAGGCAATAAATTCAAATCTTTAACTTACAGAAAAAACGATTTCTGCTATTGAGTTTCCATCATTCGGATCAAATCGTCAAAGTCATTTGATCTGCACTTTCTATTGGCATTCACAGCAAAGCATCCCAAACACCCAATTTTCACTTTACTTCTTACAAATCCTAAATTATACAAACTTGCTTCCCCGGCATTTTCCAGTGTGGTGCACTAGCGCCCTCTAGCGAGAGTAAGGTCGGCTAAGCCATTCCCTCCAAAAACTAACAACGTGAAGACTCACTAAATATTCAATTTCTGCTGTCAGTTAAAAATAGATCTGTCACTTTCATTTGCACAGCTATAAACCCAACTTGTTCCCTCTCTTTAAAATTTATATCTAGATAAAATTGCTTATTAAAGAATACACAACACAATCATCTGAAAACATTTCAAGTACGTAACATTTCAAGTACGCTGGTTCCCAATGCGAATACATCGTTTTGAGTGTTGCAAAACCTTTTTACAACTGAATAAATATGATTACCAAGCAGTAAAGAAAGATTTTTTGAAAATAGTATACTTGTAAAATCACTTCATTCCCCTCCTAACTTTTCAGACTTTCAGTGACTGGTTTGAATAATCACATGGCTAAATCCATACAACTCTAGTTTATAAGTACATGATCATTGATTTGGTATTTTTAAAATAAAGACTTTCAGCAGATTCCTTCATTCCTTAACCCTGTACCCCAGGGTTCTTAAACTGTTGGCCTGTGGACCAAGTGTGGGCAGGGTCTGCCTACCTGCTAAATTTTCTTCCTGGTTGCCAGCATTTAAGAATCTGGATTTCTTCATCTCCTGAAGAAAGAAAGTTGCATTTGGCAACATGTGTCCTGCACCCTGACATGGCAATACATCTCCAGGAGCTGAGAGGGCTGCCCTTCAGGTGAGCCCTGTGTCCTCCACGTAGCCACAGGTACACCTCAGCCCACATCAGACTTGTGGGTTACTTCCTCGACCCGTGTAGGCACTGCAGTTGCATCCCCCGAGTGTGTGACTGCTTTCAGTTCTAACCCTTACAACCAAACTAATCTTCTGTCATTTGCACCACACACGCCACCAGAGGCACATACTAAAAGAAACATGCTGCTATAAAGAAACGGAAAGGAAAAAAAAAAAACCCTCAGTAACAGAGGAATGAGAGCACACAAATGAGCTTAGGTTGATTTCGAATACAATCCATTTTCTCCCAAGCAAATAAAGTTTACTTGGTGTTTATGAACTGTGTCTTTGTTGTGAGGTGATAAAACCCTCATTATGGGTTCCCAGCAAATAAGCAATGTATATTCTCACTGTCACAAATCACCTGCTCACATGCCAAGATTCCTCTCTTGGAACCAAAGCTCAGGTTATCAGCTGAGTGGCAAGTCAGGCCATGAAAACAGAAACGTGACACTCACGGGAGTGCTGCTGTCAGAGAAGGTGTGCATGCTGACGGAGCTGCTGAGCTTGTCCGAGGAGACGGAGGGCGGGGACGGGCTCCTCTTCTCCAGGGGGTCCTGCCGCTGCAGGTACTCGCGCCACGCTCGCTGGATGCTACACAAAACACAGCACATGCACTGTCACTGCCAGCCCAAAGCCCACAGACTCTGGAGAGCACCAGCAATCTGAAGGGATTGGCTTTGAAGACAGGGAAAGTGTAACACATGGAATGTGAAGCAGGGAATCAGAAAACCTGGACCCTAACTCCGTTTCAGCCACTGAGAGTGTCTTTCTATTCTACCTGTTTGACTTTCACAGACTTGACTAGGTGATAGCAGCCTAAAAGAGTCAGCCTAGAAAAAGTCATCAGTCAGTCCATCAAGTTTGCACACCTAACTGTACTCTGATTTGTAAGACACAAAATCTTTCAGTTTCTCATATTTCAAATGAGAATAAAAATAGGCTATTACTTATTCATTCATTCAATATATCGTTGTTGAGGGGCTATTCTGTGCCAGGGTCAACCCTAGACTCCGGACAGATTGTGCAATACATAGCTCCAGGGGTGCTACTGGCATAGACCTCAAGGTGAAGGGTGTCGGTGATGTTGTGCAGGGCAGTCTACGTGGCCAAATGCAATGGCCCTGCTCTGGGGAAAAGACAGGCAAGCACACTGCAGTCACGGATTTGCATACTGTGGAAGGAAACAGGCATTATACAATAAATAATCAAAGAAATGAACAGAGGAGACTAAATATCTCAAGGTGTTGTGTGCTATTCAGAAAACTAAAGTAACACGTGATTAGGTGGCTACCTGAGATTTCACCCAAGGAAGTGTTTTATTTCCTGTGATTAGTTTACTAGTTTTATTTCCTAATCACCAAGGAAGTTTTTCATTTCCTGTAATTAGTGTCAGAAAAAATCATCTTCTGCTTTTGATGATAGAAATCTCTTCTTAGTATAAGCTAAATGATTTTTTCCCCAACATCGAGGTGTTCACAGGTGGTCAGTGAACACAATGTAACCTCTCCTGAGGGTTAGCTGGACGTGCAGACCAGTTGTCAGTATTTAGTCTTTTAAAATAGTTTAAAATAGTTTCATTAATTCCATCACTGCCTCTTCTACACACTAGCAGCTCCTCATCTTCTATAATTCTTCCACACACAACCTAAGTCATTAAAGTTGGTTCTGTATAAACGAACTGATTTATTTTCATTTGGCTAGAATGGTTCAAAGACCAACAATTCTCAATAGTCAGAGGATATAAAGAACATAAAAATGCTATCATGTTATTGAATCTGTATGTTTTCCCTAATTTGTTAAGGCCCTGTGAATTATAATATTCAAGGAAAAGACCAGAAGCGTCAGCAGAAACCTTTAGGACAGAGGCCGATTCCCTGAAGCTATGAAACTTAAACTTCAGGGTCTATTACTCAGAGGCCAGGAGCTTCTTCCAAGTCCCTGTGAGGAGCTCTTCATGGTTTGTATAGATTGTGAATGTAAGATATCTTTTAAGTTTTCTTTTTTTTAAGGAACCTCCAAATTATGTGTACTTCAAGCCCCACTAAAGCAGGATCTGACCCTGCTCTGAGCTCTATTTGGTCACCATTTATTATGCAATGCTTGCTCAAAAGCCTTCCACCGTTTATTATGCAATGCTTGTTCAAAAGCCTGCCTGCCTGTCTGCCTGCCTGCCTTCCTTCCTTCCTTCCTTCCTTCCATTTATTTTTCTTTGGTTTAAAGATTTTAAACAGAATCTCAAAGACAGTCCTGTAAGATTACCTGCCTGAGCTTAGTAGTCTTGTTGCTTCTTCAGTATCTATTTTATTAGAGATTAGCAACATTTCGGAAGCTGTTAGTGATTTCCACATTGTGTGAGGCACTTTGGGTCTCCCAGAGCCCAGGTAACAAGTTCTCCTACTTGAAGGCTCCTAAAGTCTATAAACCTGCCCATCAAAGGCTCAAAACATGTAACATTTTTAAAGTACCTAAAAATTTAGAAAATATTGTCAACCCATAGAATACTCACAAGTTTATAAGACTTTGAGGTATTTTAGGCTCCTTTTTTTTTTTTTTTTAATAGCCTTAATTATTCAGAAAAATGTAGTGTCCTTTGAGGGATCACATTTTAGCTTGTTGAACACCAGGGGGCGGTGTGACCCCTTTAAAGAACCAAGCAATGTTGGGCAAAGCTGAGGTGAGAGGTTTTCAAGTGAATTTACGCTTAAGCATCCCCTTCTCCCTCCTAGTCTTATGAAATCTGGAAAGTGACATATTAGATTTCCTCAAGTCAGATATTATGACAATATTGTTTTCTTCCAAGTGAATGAATATCCTCCTTTTTAATTGAGAAGAGATGACAATATTAAGTACCTTTAAAATGTATGTTAAAAACACCTCTGTGCCCTCTGACTTCCTCAATGCAAGAGCAATTTTACTTTTGAGTATTTACTTTACAGTCATTGTCCACATATATGGAAACAATTTTACTTACTTCAAGGCATATTACACCATATTTTTTTTAGACTTAATATATTTTCTATGTACTACTTGTCCTTCATAATTACACTTTTAAGGTCTGCATTTTAGGCTGGACAATGTCTTTAAACTAGCATCAGAGGTTTAAAATGACAGGCCAGTCACATTATATTAAGCTGTTACCTTAATTTGCTGCACCGTTTTTTTTAATGGTGGAAGCCATGCTGATATTACTTTCTGTGTTATAGAAAAGTGTTTATGTTATACACTCTTTACTCCCCTTTGACCACACCTACAATATGACCTTCAAAGATTAAATTGTTCTAATATTAAGCTCTCTTAATACCATCTCCAAATGCTATTTCTCAGTAAGAAGGAATAAAAACAAAACGTAGCAGCACCTCGTCCCTGGGTCACAAGGAATCACTTTTCAGATTTCTCACCCTCGCTTTACCATAATCCCTCCTTACAAGTCTTCTTTATGGTTGCAGAGTGAACTACAGACTACCTTGACATTTTTATTTTTGAAATTAAACAGTGCTATCAATATAATTCTCTAAAGATCGGTCGAAGTAAGAGAGCACATTTTGTGTGTTCCTATATTTGGAATTGCAAATAAAGCGTAGGGGGTTACTTCTAAACAGATGGTAAATGCATTTTTCAATAATTTGTTGACTAGCTCAATTCCTATTTATCTTCTCTCATATCAGGGATGGTACACAGTCTGCCTGCCTCTGCCCTTTCTCCACATATCCCTGGGTTTTTCACAGTGCAGGTGGCGCCCACGTGTGCCCACAGCCACTTGGGGGACTCAGCCTGTGCAGTCCTGGTTCCAAAGGCTGTCCTCACACAGAGGAGCAGGAGAGAGAGCTCTCTGGGAACTGGGGTGATTAGGGAAGGTTTGAGGGAGCCTTGGTATTTTAATTAGGCCTTGAAGGACAGTTGGGGAGAAAGAAGGAAGGCCTTTGGGCAAAAGCATGGAAGCAAGGGTACCAGGCAGGAGGCAGGAGAAGAGGGTAGGTAGAGTATGTGGCTGTGAACACAGGAAGAGGATCTCAAGAGCCACTGGGCCAGCTGGGGGCAGACTGGGCAGTGAGGGGGACCCTGTCATGGCAGTTGGTTGTTACCAGACATGTCAACTTTTCAAGAAGAGCCAGAAATCTTCATTTTTTATTGATAAAATTACTATTTCTTATGCGCTACTAAATAAAATTACATTTTTCAAAATGCATTATAACCCAAGTAGGCTGAATTTGGCAATGGCCAAAAGAGGATGCCATCAAAGACAGCACATCGAGTCTCAGTATTTTGGAGACAACACCTAATATGCATATAGCTCTTCTGGTGTTTACTCTCCTACTCAGTCCTGACCACAAGTGGGCTGTGGAGAAGGAGTGACTATTATCACAGTGGTAGCTTTAGCCTGCCTAGATATTAATTTCTCCTTCTTTTGGTTTGTTCCAGCACCCATTCTTCTTTGGGAACTGTGGGGAACTGTGTGTTCTCATGATGACCCCCTGAGTTGCAGAGCCAAAAGGACAGACTGCCAACTTCCTGATGAGGAAGTGGTGGCGGGCTGAGCACGGAAAAAGCTGAGGCTGCGGCCCAGCAAGTTTGTGAAAACTGCATGCTCTCATTTATGACTGCTGATTAAAATCTAGTTGGCTGACCACAAGAACTAAGCTGCGCTCGGGTGTGATGATTCTGAGAAGACTTCTGAACAACTTCTGTTTTTTTATTTTTTCTCCCCCTACTTCCCCTTTTTTACACTTCTATATAAGAAGCTTGTGTGAGGCAATAAAACGAGGCTTGATCAGATCCTTGTCTTGCCTCCCTCCTTTGCGTCTCTTGTCCCACCCACTCCCCCTTCCAGGTTCCACGGACCGACTCCCAATTCCCGAGGGAAGGGACAGGGAACCCACCAACCCTCCACCATTGAGCTCTAGGTGGGGAAGAGCCTACCCCACCATGACAGAGGGCGGACTGTGCCCCTGGGCTGACCAACCAAAGGACAGTGACAGTTCAGGGTTGCACCTGTGTCTCGAGCCAGGCCAATGAAAGACTGCCCTGGGAATTTCCTGAGACTACTGAGAAAGGAGCCCTATCCTTCATCTGGAGAGTCTCAGTGGGAAGGATGTAAGCCAGAGCTGTCCGTGGCCACTTTGTGGCCATGATAGGAGAGACCACGTGAGAGTGAAGCAGACATGTGGAGAGCAGAGCTTACGGAGGAAGCCAGGTGCCTGACGACCTTGCTTGCCCACCTGAGTCGAGCTGAGCTCGAGGCACACAGTAGCCCATGGGTGTTTCTGTTATGAAATCCAATACTATCCTTTTTACACGTACATTAGTTTGAGTTTCTGTTACTTACAACCAAGAGTCCTGGCGAAGTTTCAGGGAACAAGATGGGAACTAACACTTGGACCAGACCCCTGTCTCCCCATTACACTGACATTGTGCTCCCAGCTTATGGCTCAGCAAAAGGCAGAAACAGAGGAACAAGATGGAGGTTTGGACTGCCACGTACCGACTTTGAGTAAGTAGAGCCCCTATTTGTTTAAGCCTCTTTGTCGAATTTTCTATGTGCAGCTAAAAGCTATCCTAGCAGATGTGTCATGTTTTCATTATTTCATGTCTACCCCAACCCTGTATCCTGACACAAACTTGCCCAAATGTCAGTAAAGGGCCACTTCATGCAATAGGCAGGTTTTCCACAGAAATTGCCTCATACGAGTACCTCCAGCCTGCTTCCCCTCCACTCCAGCATCTGCCGAGCTTGTAACTTTTGGCTTCCCTCCCTGCTTTGACTGATGACACTTCCTATGCATCATGGACCTACGCTTTCCTGGATCTTTCTGCAGGTTTCTTCACCAGCACCTATGACCACCTTGACTGTCACCAACTCCCTCACAGATGAGAATTCAGGCAATGTGGGTCCTGGATCTATAATACTCTTTTCTTTATGAGGACTGAGAAGACACCTTAGGAATAATGCACACAGGGGTTACTGAGTCTAAGAAAGAGAATAGTAGCCCTGAGACGGTATTACACACTGGCCAGTCCAAACACCTCATTTCCAAAGTCTGCTTCCCCCTCTAGACTGTAAAGCCCTGGAGGACAGTGACCACACCATATGCATCATTATCTCTGCACTCCTGGGGATAGGGTAAGTAGGTGGTTAACACATGCGGTATTACACACTGGCCAGTCCAAACACCTCATTTCCAAAGTCTGCTTCCCCCTCTAGACTGTAAAGCCCTGGAGGACAGTGACGACACCATATGCATCATTATCTCTGCACTCCTGGGGATAGGGTAAGTAGGTGGTTAACACATGTATTCTTCTAACTTTGTGTTACAGAAACAGCTCAAAGAAGAAAGTTTTGTCTCATGAGGAAGTGTGATCAGAGTGACAGAGGTTCTTGCCTAGTTTTCTTTCTCACTAGCTGTGTGGCCTTAGGCAAAATACTAAACACACTGGCCTACATTTTGCTTATCCACAAAATGGGAATAACATTAACTTCTCTGTAACTCTTGCAAAAAGTCAAGGATAATGCATGTAAATCACTTAGCCCCAAATCTGACAAACAGAGGTCCAAGATAAAATATTATAATTACTTAAGAATAGACATATCAAACACTTTCAAATATTTTGAAGTAACATGTACAAATCATATACATTGATATGATATGCTGGATTCCTGAGGATCCTTACTGGCAATATTTTATTAGCCCAAATTGACATAAAAATGTCTGGAAAAGATACAGTTGCATGAAAAATATACACTAGGTTAGATGTTTTTCTTGGAATTTCTCATTAAAGCTCATTATAATCCTAAAAGACAGGGTTAGTGTTCTCATTTCATAGAGGAGTACAGCTGAGGCCCAGAGAGATCACCAGTCTTCCCCAGGCCACACAGCGGCTAATAGGCAGAGCTGGGATTTGAACTAGGTTGCTTGAATTCCAAAGTCTGTGCTCTCAGCCACTCTTCCCATTATCTTCTTTTAATTAAACTTTCAACTAAAGTTAGATAGGCATTATTCTCAACAAATGCAATTTAAGAAGGCTTTACTGAGAAATATCTTTAAAATTTTCTGGGGGCTTGCCTTCCTTCTCCAGAACCTCTCTCTCTCCCCTTCATAAAATTTAAATGTTGTTTTGTCACAAAATCAAATGCTAATAAAATATCAGAAGAATTGAACGTATTTAATAAGCACACTTTTAAAAGATGATTTGTATTCAATACATCTGTTGTTCCACCTGAAAATAAATATATTGCTAAAACATAAGGAAAGGATTGCACACAGTTAATGAACAACTTTTAAATGATGGTTTTTGCTGGAGAGATCTGTTTTAGATCTCGCTATAAGGTGCAAAGTGTGACTGCATGTGAAGGGCAGTGCTCGGCGGGATTCGGAGGGTCTGTCCCTCCTTGGAAGCCAGGACTCCCCTCCAGCGCCTGTGTCCTGTGCTGTGGAGCTTCATCCTGTGGACCCTGGGCCAGCCTTGGCTCTAAAGGCCACATTTATCTTTAGTCTCAGAGTTGCGTGAGGGCCCTCATTTTGGTGCTTTCACTATTACTTTGGCCTTCACTACATTTTCTGACTTGAGAGAGTTGCCTTTGCTTGATCTTCAGAAAACCTGCCTTTTACTCCCCAAAATGCCTTTTCATTAATAGCTGCGCGATCTTGATTGTGTTTGCTCTTTTGACACAGCCGTCTGATCCTCCAAGTCTAAAACCGAAAATTCTCTTTTAACAGTCACATTCACGAACCAGGTAACATACCCTTGCTGACACTTCCTCTAAATTCTATACACTCACATGCATGCGCACACATGCACACATGCTCGCATGCACACACACACACTCACATGCATGCACACACTCACATGCACACACTTGCACACACTCACACGCACACACATGCACACGCATGCACACACTCACATGCACACACGTGCACACACTCACACGCACACACACGCACACGCATGCACACACATGCACACACGAGCAGACACATTCTTTCACTGAGCTGTACTTTCCTCTGCTTCCTTCCGCTGATACTTTATGCTGCCATATGCAGGTTTAAGCTGTCTTATAAATTCTTTCCTCTTCACATTGTCCTGCATATGAGGAACCATGTGCCCATCCTACCCCCGTCCTGGGGTTCCCACTTGCGCACACAGTGGAGACAGCCCACACCTGAGATCAGTTCTCATCCTGCCTTATCATTTACACCCAAAGATTGGCCTGCCAGGTATCCACCATCCCCCCAGGGCTTGCAGGAGTTGGACTATCCAGAAATCTACCACTCTCCCCTCATCAGTGAGGGGAGAGGAGAGTTTTCAAGAGAGCAGATTTCATGGTGTAGTGACCCTTACTTCTCTCTACCCCTAGGGTAGGGTAGAAGTTTAACTGGTCCCCACCAACAGAAGTCGGAAGACTGGAAGAGAAAGCCTGTGATGTCAAAGAGTAGCCCTGGGACACGGACAAGGGCCTGTGTTTCACACTCAGTGCTTTGCAGGTCTAAGGAACTTCCCCTGGGACGCAGGGATGAGGGTATGCCAAGACCCTCCCTGTCAAGAATGCCAAGGCTAGGAAGGCACTGCTGAGTGGGTCATGGGCAACGTCCCTAGCAGAGCAGGGGCACAGCCCACTGAGGGAGTACAGACTACACCATGGTGGGGGATCAGGGGAGAGCCAGTGACCCCTCCACTCAGGGTCCCAAGCCTTAGAACTGTTTGAAAGGAAGCAGTTGCCTGGGAGCAAAAGTGTTCACCATTCATTCATGGGAAACCTGGGACAGCCTTGCTGTCAGCTCATGGGGGGAGGTTACACCAATAGAGAAAGGAAGGAGGAAGGAGGAGAGAAGGAGAGAGCAGGGCGAGGAGAGGGAAGGGAGGGTGCGGGCTGCACACCCTCGTGTGTGTGGAGGGAGATGTTCAACCCGCCGTGAGAGCTAAGAATTCAATAACCAGATTAGACAAAAGTCACTGAACTGAACTAAATTCTCTGATGGGACTCAAATTCTATTACTGGGCAGGATTGACTTTCTCTCCCTCATCCCCCTCCAGTGAGTGGAAATGGGGTTCAGAGTCATTTGAAGAGATAAAAGCCACTCTGTTTGCACCTCACTGAGCTGACTCCTCCATCAAACCAGCAAACACAAAATGTCAAATCCCAGGCTCTCTGAGCAGCCTGGAATCTCAGACACAGAGATTTTTTCTCTGCCTCTTCCTCCTCCAGGCACCTGCCCCTCTGCCTGTACATACTGGAAGGGATAGAAACTAAAAAAGACCAGGGGGGTTTCTAACTCATTTTCTGCATTCAAATTAAACACTCTAATTTTTCATACATCAAGTTTCCTTTCCAGCACTTTTTCATTTAATAGGACCTTATCTTAATGAGAAAATTTCTAATGATAAAGCAACCTATGTTTGAAAATGAATACCTTGAGTACTTAGTCTGGCGCACTGCTTACAAAAACAATTTGACAGCCTGATCATTGTGCATTTGGTAGTGTCAACAGAGCTTTCTAGCAGGGCACCCAACAGGTTCAAAAGCCATGCTTGGACTTTATCTTAAGAGGTTACTTTACGTGCTCATGCAGAGCAAGTTTTTTAATGATGAACAAAGTTAACACAGATTTATGGGGGTGTGTGTTAATATTTGCTTTTATCCAACAGAATATTATACATCCGTTTCATTTCTGTTTCAATTCCTAAATCCAATAATGACTTACTGCTCTTCAAAGTTGTACACCTCAAGATGCCCTTCTTCAGGGTGACTCCTTTTTAAAAAGATTCTTCCTTAGGCTTTTTTGCAAATGATCAGTGATTCTGGCCAACCTCAGACATGTTTAAATTTTTTAATACATGCTTCTTGGAGTGTTGAGCTGAGAGTGTGTGTGTGTGTTGTGTGTGTGTGTGTGTGCAACATTATAGACACCCTCACTGGCAATTCGTTTATGCACACTGAAGGAAAATCAGAACGGGAAAGGATCACAGAAAAGCCATGAATAGCTTAAAATTGCTTCCAAGGTGATTCTAATAGGCCCCTTTTCTACTTAAGAATGTTTTTAAAAGGTTGATATTTTGTTCCATCTGAGAGTCTGTCTGACTTTGGATATTATTAGTTTCATTTTTATTAATATTGAGATGCTGTTAGCATTATCTTAATGTAATAGTCATTTATAGACAGAGAAGGGAGCTCACATTTCGTTTTATTAATAGAGGAGAAGAAACAAAAGGATAGGAAGTGAGAAAGTAAGATGAGAAGAGGTATTTTCCTAGAATAATTGGACAAGAGCTGAAATGGAAATGAGAAGGAAGAGGGTTTTTTAAAAAGCGTGTGAGTGGGTGTGGGGGGGTGTAATAAAGAGACGGCATGAGGTGGAAATAACCAAGTTGTTCTGAGGTAGAATTAATCAATTTACTAAGATGAAAGAGAGAGGAAAATGTTAGTGGAAGCTGAATAACGACTCAATCTAAAAGGGAAAAACCAAGCAGTGGTGAAGAGATGGCAATCAAATAATTGCCTGTTCCGTCCAGCAGATGGCGCTGTGTGCCCAGCGAGGCTTTGTTGCTGCTTAGAACGGGTAGAAAATAATGTGCAGCACATAAATGTGAAATAAATGCGTAATTCTTATACCTCGAAATTCCAGGTGTGTTCAGAAGTTCATAAAACAAGAATTGTAGGACTAATTGTCCAGTATAAACTTTGAAATAACTTACATTTTCACCTTTGATTCCAAGGGCTGTAGATTGAGGGGATATTTTTCAATATTATTCTCCACATCCATGGCCAGCTGGTGACTAGAAACAGAAATAATGTCTCAGTTTAGCTCAATCCAGAAAGTTAACATGTAGAGCAGCAATAATGATAATTTATACTTATTTGAAAAATCCTAATATAGATTCAATTTTGTTCATTTAAATTTATTAATGGAGTTTCTGTTGATGGATAATAGATAAATATGCATACCATAGAAAGAGATGTTGCTTTGCCTTTTATCTTTGCTGTCCTTTTGATCTCTACCCCTTAACTTAACATTCATAGCTAAGGCATGAAAATCATTTCCTTTAAGAGAAAAGAATATAGGAACATTCAGAGGGAAAAAAACACCTAAGAGAGCCTTATAAATCCCATGATACTGGCCAGCTAGCAAGTTGTAGAGAAGACTTCATTCATCCCCAAAGGATATCACTGCCACTGAACCTCTTCTTCTTTCTTTTTGTAAGCTGTTTCCGGGCTCCTACTACGAATAAAGCATGGACCTTTGTCCTGGATAAAGGCAGAGAACTATAAATATATGGTCACCGCTTCTAATGAGCTTATAAGACTCTCACTCAGAGCTGCAATGGTCAAGGAGGACTTCATGGAGAAGGTGACACTTGGGTTGGGTTTTGAAGAACGGGCAGGAAGAGTGAATGATAATATATGAAGAAGACAGTAAAACGAAAAAACACCTAAGAGAGCCTTATAAATCCCATTATACTGGCCAGCTAGCAAGTTGTAGAGAAGACTTCATTCATCCCCAAAGGATATCACTGCCACTGAACCTCTTCTTTCTTTTTGTAAGCTGTTTCCGGGCTCCTACTACGAATAAAGCATGGACCTTTGTCCTGGAGAAAGGCAGAGAACTATAAATATATGGTCACCGCTTCTAATGAGCTTATAAGACTCTCACTCAGAGCTGCAATGGTCAAGGAGGACTTCATGGAGAAGGTGACACTTGGGTTGGGTTTTGAAGAACGGGCAGGAAGAGTGAATGATAATATATGAAGAAGACAGTAAAACAAAGGAGCAGGGTGAAGAAATTCAAAGGCTGTTTTTAGAAAATAAAGAGAGCAATTTGGCAGAAGCAGATGGTAAAAGTAGGAGCATAAAAAGAAAAAAAGTTTGGCTAAGCAGAAAACTAATAGTTACTGGTCACATAATGTATACAAATCGCTATCACCAACATTCTACATTTATTATCTTATTTAACTCTCACCATTACCTCCATCAATTAGGTATCACTTCTCTCACTGAACAGCTGAGAAATCGGAAGCTCAGAGAGACTATGCTCAACTCACTCTACAGGAGGACCACATTAAAACTCATATCTTACTGCTTTCTCCACCACAAGGTACTGGCTGAAGGATTTTAATATCAAGCTTATTAGACTGAATCTTACTGACTGCAGTTTTCACAGGTAATATATTTTACATCCCAATCAAGTGCACGTGCATGTGGTAAGGGGTGTGTGTGTTTGCGTGCATCTGTGTTTGAAACAAAAGTTTCAAGAAACATTATTTCTCAACAATGTGTGTGACATACTTTGATATTTTTTATATTTAAGATTTTTTAAGAGGCTGTTGGTGACCCACCAAATTGATTTGACAAACCATCAACGGATTGTGACCTACAGCGTGAAAAGCATCGCTACAGGGAAACATAAAGCATTTGGAGGAGGGAAATATGATGTACGGGATGTTTTAGGATGGTTTGCAGTGGGAGTGAGAATGGGGAGTGAAGGAAAACTAGTTTAATCTATTCAAATTGTCCAAGTAATGAGCATCAGGATCGTGCTGATATTAAAGAAAAGTATGAGAAAAAAAATGTGCTGGAGATATCATAAATACATTTTCTTCTTTTCTTTAGCGAGGAATAACCCAGTGGTAGGGAAAACCTGATAGAGCAGATAAATTCCTATGTGGCCACTAGATGGTGCCATGAGCCCAAGACAGCTCTGTGGTTGCTTAGCCTGGCTGTTGAGGAGCAAAGAAAACACTCTTGTTTACTCTGTGCCATTTGTACTTAGGGTCCATTATTAATTCATTATTATTCACTCATTCTACAAATATACCTAGTGCCCTCTGTTTGCCAGAAATCATACAAAGCATGGGGAATTAAACAGTGAAAACACTAGACATGGTCCCTGTTTTATGGTCTTGGGAGATGAACTTAAAAAAAGTAATTACAAGTGTGATGGATGTTATGAAAGAGAAACACACAGGGGCCTAACCCAGGGTAGATGAGCATGGAAACTCTCATTTTAATAAGTCTGTAGTCTTGTAGGGACAACAACCTTATAATAAGAATACTTTAAGATTCTGTTAAATAAACAACCCATTAACTACAAATTAGCAAATTGGGCAATAGCGGTATGTATGAGTATGTTGTGGGGCCTGCAGAGATGCAGCAACCAAAGACAAACCTAGCATTTCCATAAAGAGAAGAGAGCTTTAATAATATTAACAAACGTGCTAATTTGGGAATGTAACTATAAACTACAAATGCCTGTTGGTTTAAACTAGATGGCTTTAGTTCATTCCCCCAATAATTGCCTATGGATAATTAAATGATTCTATATCAGTAAATTGTGTGACTTGCCAGAGACCCAGCCTAATGCAATATTTACAAAAAATAGCAGTCAGCCTAAGGTCTTCCTTAAGTTAATAAATGCTTACCATAAACAATAGAGTCATAAGCAGCCTCCTAATCAATGGCCTGACTGACTGCTCTTCTCTGTTTATGGGCACATGCCAAACTTAACTGAGAGAGAGAGAGAGAGAGAGAGAGAGAGTGTGTGTATGTGTGTGTGTGTGTATGTCTACACAAATGCACTCAATTGGCCCTGCATATGGCCTCAGATAGTCTGGAGTTGCAGCTTCCCCACCCTTCACACCGACTATCTACGACAAAACCCTGTTGAGCATTCAGAATAAATGTAATGTTCCAAAGGGGAATCACCAATCAACTGCTGTGACACCACTATCACTTAACGCATGGTCATTTCAGGTAGCTTAGATGATTTACATCAGCACCTAAGTCAGATACAGCTATAATGAAATTCCTAATCTGCTATTCAATGTACACCAATTTTTCAATCAAATTTGACAGCTTTCAAGGACACAGTCCTTTCCTGAAGCAGACCAGGAAAAGCTCCAGAATTCCAGGCAAATGAGTATAGTTGTTAGGGCTGGTGGCCACTGCTCGTTTTCTCTGTGTCCTGAGCAAGCATGGGAGGGAAGGTTACCCCCACAGGCCCATGTGCTTTGAGGGGAGACTTTAATTCCCATCCCTGGAATTCCTCAATCGTGACTGGAAAAAATAAGCATATGAAACAGACTGGTCGTTTCCAAAAGCTTTTAGCTTCCCTAGACCTCTGGATAATGAAGAGGAAAGAGGAAGGTGGGGGAGGCAGAAGCCCACGTATATAGCATCAATTTTCACATATCTTCCTGGGAGCAGAGAGCTGGGAAAGATACACGTCAGTGTGAGTGAGAGGTTTAATATAGAGTTGTGGTCAATTAGCAGGTGAAAAAAAACTGTTGGAGTTCATTGTCTACATTAAAATCAATAATGAAAAACCGTCATGGCCAGGTTTAATAAAAAAATGGGCTGAACATCACAGAGAAAGTGTGTCCTCAGAGAACTCAGCTGCATGCGGAGCTTATTGAATAAGTGAAAGGCATCTACCCTGCACACTGGTTCTCAGCCCCAGCTCCTCGTTAGAATCACATGAAAAAAGCTGTTTAAAAAAAGTTACAAGGGTACTTCAAAGTTCCTAAAAAAAAAAAATAGGATGGAAAGGCAATATGAATCTTTCCCTGAACTTTTTGAAGTGCCCTCATGCTGATGCCAGGGTCTCCCCGCCTGAGATTCAGGATCAGTGTGTCTGGGGTGGGGCTTAAGCCAGGGCACTTGTGTTGAGCTCCCCGGGTGGTTCTAAGAGCAGCCTGGGTAAAGAACCACTGATCTAAACCTAACCTCATCACAACACTGATCTCCATAGAAGCAAAACCTTCTTTCTTGTGTCAGCTAAAAACCCTTTAGTTATTATTGTTTACATATAGCTAGTGATGTAGGTAGGGGGATTGAACTATTTTATTCTTATTTATTCATGTGAATGAGAACAGGCATAACAAGGATAAATTAAGCCCAGCGGTAACCCAGAAACTTCATGTAATCAAAGCACTGAAGCCGCCCTTCAATGTGGTAATGTGGCAAATTCTCAGTCATGTTGATGGAATGAACCTAAGAGGTTGCCTGGTCCAAACAGCCACCCAGATGGAAAGGGAAGGAAGCCCGGACCGAAGGTGCCATGCTATTATGGGTTGTCTCCTTTAATGCTCTCTGTAAGACTGTCAAGTCAGTACTATTATGTTCAGTTTTAAAGATGAGTAAACAGAGGCTCAGAGTGGTTATATGATTTGTCCACACAAAGCGGGACCGAAGGTGCCATGCTATTATGGGTTGTCTCCTTTAATGCTCTCTGTAAGACTGTCAAGTCAGTACTATTATCTTCAGTTTTAAAGATGAGTAAACAGAGGCTCAGAGTGGTTATATGATTTGTCCACACAAAGCTAGGAAAAAGCAGAAAGAGGAATCAAACTCAAAGTGTTTATTTTCAGGATGTTTCCAACAACATCTCAGAGGGACTGTCCATTAGACTCTTCCTGGGCACTTCCAGTATCTATTAGCTCATTTCTTAATAAAGAAATCCATTCAGTTTCTTGGCAGACAGAAGTTTTACAGAAGTTATCCTTTTTCTGAGTCACGAAGTTGTTTCGTCATATATCCCACTCATGGATCCTGGTTCTGCTTTCTAGAGCAAGAGCAATTTAGCTCCTCTGTTATAGGAACATTCCTTCAAATGTAGCTGTTAGACTCCTTCTGAGACTTCTTTTCTCCAGGCTACACATCCTCAGCTCCTTGCAGTAGTTTCTCATGGTTCTAAAACCATCATGATTTAAATTGACTTCTTCTGGTGCTCTTGGTAATGTCAACATGCTTTTTAAATGTGATGCCCAGAGCCAAGCATGACACTCACTCAGGTTTCACTGATCCAGAGTATATTGGGACTTAGCCAGTGGTTGGGAGCAAGGACTCTGGAGGCCCTTCAACTGCCACCCACACCACTCACTAGCTCAGTATATGTGGACGAGTTGCTGAAACCTCTCCGAGCCTCTTTACTCATCTGTAAAATGGAAAAGACGCCTACAACAAAATGCTGTAGTCAGAATTCGATGAGAAAATATCTGTAAGCATTCAATAATAGCACAGAGTACAATGTAAATATTCAATAAATGATCATAATTTTTCCCCTTATCTTGACAATGCATGCCTATTAATCAGTCTAATATTATGCTAATTTTAGAAGCCATGTAAAAACATGGGTTCTGTTAATACCAAATAAAACCTCAAAGCATTTACCCACAAATCAAAATCAGGACGTATCTCATATGCTCTAATTGTACAATTTTTAAAAAACCTAATTGGAGGAGTTTACTTTTATCTCTTTTCAATGTCATCTTTCTGGTTTTTTGTTTTTTTGGTTTTTTGGTTTGTTTTGTTTTAGCTTTGTTTTGTTCCATTCTGTGGTGGTGTTGTGAATGTTCCTTCTATTAATCAGCTTTAGTGTTAGCCTTGCACTTTTTGTAAATTTTAGGCCTGCCTTCTATAAACATCCTGATTAAAAGCTTAAGACGGGGTAAGGTTAAGTTTTGAGCTCTCAGACACACCACCAGAGACATCTTCCAGGCATCATATTACTCTGTTAATCAGTAGAGTTGCTCAACTAGCCATAAATCTACCTAATTATATCTCAAAAGAGCCACATTTCTGGGCCCTGACCACCATGATACCATAAGAACCTGTCAGATATACTTATTCATTTTTTCCTTAGCAGGCAGTCTTTTTTTTTTTTTTCATGCAAGCTTTTCAACCTCACAAATGGTTAACTTTTAAAAATAATTTTTACTTACTTTTCAAGTATATATTCTCCATCATTAACTTGTCCTAAAGGATTCTGCAATCTTTTTAGTTCTTCCTGTTAAAAAAAAAAAAAGATGCATCTTTCAAATTGACACCAGGTACTTCTGGGCAATATTTGAGGACAATTGCTAGAAAATTGAGACACACCATTAAGAAAAAGTTCTGGACTTTGCCATGATAAAGTGTTTAAACACACATCAATACAATTTGATCCTTGATCAAACTAGAATACAATAGTGTCACTCATATTGTGTGATTTTTTGGTCACTAAAGATAATGCTGGGGCTTGTACACAGGCAGCCACTTGTAGGGGTTGACGGTGACACAGAAGAGGCATGAGTAGGTCTGTAAGAAAATCAGAAAATTTGACTTGTGGATCTTGTCTTCACTTGGAGAGATAAACTATGTACAAAGATGTTGAAGGGGCGCTCACATAGATCATCCAGGTTGCATAGCGCTCTTTGAGGTTATACAGCACAGCAGGCTCATGCAGTAACTGTCAAAGGATCCAAGATGGCGACGGGTCTGGAGCGGCCATGCCAGGAGACAGCGCGATCCTGAGAGGTGTGCGCAGTGATACCAGAGTATTAATTGCATT
>NW_007729845.1:176433-178578 GCF_000696425.1 Galeopterus variegatus
AGGGAGGTTTTGGTGATGGGACACAATAACTAACTACATTGTATATTGACAAAACAAAAATTAAAAAAAAAAGATAATGCTTCCTGTTATTTTTCCAGAGATGGGATATGTTTATATGGATTCACCTACACTCTCCAAATTTACTTTGTCAACGGTATTATCTTTGCTGGTTGCTGTGTAAGAGACTTTGATGAATGTGCGCTGGGTTTGGCCATTCAATAATCATCCTCTCTTGTCTCTTGGTAACCTCTTCCCTGTAGCCCAAATGTTCACACACACACATGCACGCACACACACACACACACACATGCATGCACACACGTGCACGCACACATACATACACATGTGTGTGCATACACATGCGTGTACACACTCACACGTACACACATACATACACACTCACACACACACACACGCACACACATTACATACACACACATGCATGCACACACACACACACACTCATACTCCTTCCCTGAATTTCAGTCATCTGTATTCTCTGTAATTTCGTTTCTCTGGCCACAGGGGTGTGATGGAAGTTGGCTCAGGTTCGTGGTGAGACTGCCTGTCCTCAGTATTATCGATCGCAGCAGGATTTAAGGAAAGCCCACAGAACTGTGTTCCTGGGAAGACCCCCATTCCCTGAGTCCACACCACTTGTCCACCACCACACAAATGACCAGTCCCAAGAGGAAGCCACAATTAGAACTAATGACTCATTTGCCTTTAAAAGACCATCAGGACTAGTCTTCGCATGTTTATAACCCACCAGACATCCAAGTCTCCCAAATCTTCCCCCATTACACAATCTCTTTAACCTCATATGTACTGTACATTCCAGAATTTGACCCAATCACCCACCTCTCCCCAATCCCTCTAACCTTTCCACTGGGCCCCTTGCAACTTACAGTCTGTCATCAGCAAAATCCTCAACTTCTTTGGACATTTTCTTAATTATCTTGTTCTAACTGAAAAGTGGCTTGCTGTTCTGGGACAGTTAAGTTATCATTAGAGCAAGAAGATCAGAGAATTGTTTAGAAAAGTTTTAGTATATAGGATATTTTGCTGATGACAAACTTAGCTGCATCCCCAAACACATCTTCTCCCCTGCAGTCTCCTTAGGTGGCCGTTTCTTCCCCACATGCTACATGCTACATGGTCTGGTGGAGGGATGGGACCCTCCTTGCTTCTCGCTGCTTCCAGATCTTCCTCACTCCTATGAAACCTCAGCTCCTCTGGGAACATGCCAGCTGCTTATCCCGGGCCTCTGACCTCTTTTCTTCTCTATCCTCACTCCTCGGGGGACCTCATCTACTCTCATGACTCTAAATTTACATTTGCACCTGACCACTTCTCTCAACTTCCCCTTCTGCATCCACCTGCTCACTTGACAGTTCCATGTGCATCTCACAAGAACCTCAAGTTGAAAACCAAAATGTTGATTACCCTCCTACTCAAACCTCCTTCACTCTTCCTCCTCATTTTAGCACATGGCATCACTATGCACGAGCTATGCACAGCTAAAACCTGGGAGCCAGACTTGACTGCTTCCTTCCTCTCACAATCTATAGTCAGTCATTAGGCTAATCTTATCGGCTCCGCTTTCAAAATATATCTGGAACTTGGACCTCTTCTCAGTCTGGTCTAAGCCAACTGTCATAACCTCCTAACTGTCTCTCTGCTGCCCATTAGACCACATCACTTTTCCTCGCATCAGCCAGAGTGATATTTTGATATCTGAGCCTTCTTTTTTAATTAGGGTATAATTGACAAAGCATGAAATACATGTACAATACATTGAGTTTTGTGAAATGCATATATTGGTAGAACCAGAGCCCCAAACCATATATAAACACTTTTCCCACTCCAGAAAGTTCCCTGTGCCCCTTTACAACCAATTCCCCTCTCCCAAAGGCACCCCGTTCTGATTGCTATCCTGTAGGTTAATTTTGCCTGTTCTAGAATTTCATATGAGTTTATCTATTCTTCAGTGTCCGGATTAATTCACTCAAAACTATATTTTGACATTCATCCGTGCTCCTGCATGTATCATTAGTTTACTTCTTTTCATTGCTGGGGAGTGTTCCACACTATGAATACAGCACAATGTGTTAATTCATTCTCCCATTTATGGACATTGAAACT
>NW_007729845.1:178953-192688 GCF_000696425.1 Galeopterus variegatus
TTGACATTCATCCGTGCTCCTGCATGTATCATTAGTTTACTTCTTTTCATTGCTGGGGAGTGTTCCACACTATGAATACAGCACAATGTGTTAATTCATTCTCCCATTTATGGACATTGAAACTGTTCTCAAATATTACCTAGCATAAATAAAGCTGCTATGAACATTCTCATACAAGTTCCTTTTTGGATGTGTGTTTTCATCTCTCTTTGGTCAATATTTATGAGTGAAATTGCTTGCATTATATGGTAGATGTATGTTTAATGTTTTAAGAAACTTTCAGCTTTCTGAAGTGGTTGTACAAGTTTATATTCCAATGAGCAACGTATGAGAGGCTGAGCCGCTCTGTATCCTCACCAACACTTGATGCAGTCAGTCTTTTTAGTTTCAGTCACTTGAGTGGATGTGTGTATCTCATTCATACTTCAATTTTCAGTTCTCAGACAATGAATGTTACATGTCTTTTAATTTGTTTTTTAACTCGATCAGATGAAGGTGGTTCAAAAATCTTGTGGAAAAATAGAATTAAAAGATAACACAAACCTTTCCATGAACTTTTGAAGACCTTTCCAATGTCTTTCATTGTAGCAGTTCTTTATATATTTTGGGTTATAACTCCTTTGTCAGATATATGTATTGCTAATATTTTATCCCAGTCAATATGTTTTGATGAACAGAAGTTTGTCATTTTCATGTGGTACAATTTATTGTTTTATTTAATTTTTTTTTTACTATTTAGTATTTTCTGTGTCCTAAGAAATATTTGTCTATCCCAATGTTGTAAAGATAGTCTTCTTCTAGAAGTTTTGTAGCTTATTTACATTTAAGTCCACGAGAAGTCTTGAGTTAATTTTTGTGTATGGTGTGTGGTAGGGATTGAGATCCATTTTTCTTTTTACAGATATGAGCATAAGTCTTCTGAATGGGGCTTCTGTATAAATTGTTGTTTTTCTGATGTAAAGGGACAGATTCAACTGACATGTGGATTTTGACCTTTACACTTCCCTCTTCTTCCTGGCTGGATTATAGCAATGAGATCCAGAGTGCAGAAGCCATTGTATCCCTAAAGAGTAAAACCACATATTAAAGGTAGCAAAATTGGATGACAGAGGTCTTTGGGACCCTGATGAAATTACGGATCTGCTGCATCAGCTCTTTGTCATGTAAGAAGGACAATCCTCTGACTCATTAATCCATCATAGTTACACAAACATAGACAAATGATATACGCTTTCCTGTTCATAATTCTCCAATGGTTTTTCATCACTTTTGGAATAAAATCCAAGCTCATTACCACGGCCTCAGGGCCTTATGACACCTGGATGAAGTGAGAGAGAGAGCCACATGAGCACCTGGGCAAGGAGTGCTCTCTGCGGAGTGACAGCAAGACAAACAACCTGAGGAGGGAGCGAGCATGGCTGTTTCTGCAATACCATGAGACCGTGTAATGTAAGTCCCCACCTATCTCTAGACCTCGTCTCCCACCACTCCCCATACACCACACCACTCACTCCTCTCTAGCCACATTGGCCTTGTGGTTCAGGTCGTTTGTCTTGCTGTCCCTCTGCACAGAGCAGTCCTTTCCCATGTGTTCATGTGGCTCTCTCTCACTTCATCCAGGTGTATGAAAATTGCCTTCTCAGAAAAGCCTTCCCTGACTGAACTCTCTAAAATGTCACCCATCACTTGCAATTCACTTACCATGCTTTATGTTTTTATTCATTTATTTATGGTCTTTATGAATTTCTAATGTATTCTTTTTGTTGTCGACTTCCTTCTACTGGATTGCAAGCTGCACAGAAGCAGGTTTCTCTCATGTCCACCACTGTAGTCCCAGAGCCTAGAATAGTGCCCAGCACACAGTAGTTGCTCAGCCAACGTAAACTGCTTAAAATTTACTTCAGGATTTGGAGAAACATTTTGATTTATTCCCCTGGATTTTAAAGCATGAGGATTTTGAAGTGTGAGAAACCCTAGAACTGTGATTGAAGTATTTGCTGCTACTACCTGAAGGCAAAAGATAACAGAGCAAAGAGGATGGAAGCAAAGGAAAACAGAGCCAAGGGCCAAGCCCTGAAGATGCTGTGACCTTCCGGATCAAACTGGCGCTTGAAAGCAGCATATTGATGGACATTTCAGTTTTGTGAGTCAATAGACTCTCTCATTTATTTAATACGCTTTAGGTTAAGGGTAACCACCACCGCCACCACCCAACCCCGACGACTGAAAGAATCCTGAGAGATGACACTGTGAGCCATGATCCAGAGCTACTAAATACAACATTCTAAGACAAGCCAGAGAACTACAAGATTTCAGACTGGAGAGTTGTTGTCATTTGCTTGTTTTGTTTTTGCAATGTCTATTTTAAAAAGTCTTATTCAGAAGTCTAATAGATAAGGCATGCCATGGTCTTTGGTTCCTTTTTATTAAAGGCTGCTACTTTTATATCCAACATAGGCATAACAAACGCATATGAAGAACATTTCTGCATCTTCTGCAGAATTGCTGTCTGCAAAGTACTGTCCATTTTGCTATTGGATCTCTTTCATATATAATGGAATAGAAGAAATACATTTTAGAATCTAGTATTATGGGATATTTGCCTCTTTTGATATAATAGTACACTTCTTTTCATTGACGATAACAACTTGTAAGTCTTACAAAGGTCATTTATTAGCTGTTAGAAGCTTAAGCTAAATTAAATATTCAATTGCTATAAGTATTCTTTCTAGGCTGTTAGTACAATTATTTCCCCCTCTTTTATTACATGATATGTGAATATCTTTGTCGTTATTTTAACTCTCTTGTGTGTGTGCTTTCCATAGCAAATGGAAGCAAATAGCATATAAGCAGAGTATATATGATAAGTAGGTAGGAAGATAGAGATAATAGGTGATAGATAGATAACAGAACATCCTCTTCAATCTTATACATGGCATTCTATTTTTATGGTAAAACTTACTCTTCAACCCTTTAGACCCTGGTTTATTATTCTAGGAATAAGTCTCCCCATCTATCCTCTATTTTCCCCCGCTCCTCCCACCTAATCCTTCATCCTGTCCTACCCCACCTCCAGTGACATACGCAATAAATCCGGATCATGTAAAGGGTCAGGCTTGAAGCTGCTTTTATACAGAAGGGAAATAGTTTGAATGATAAATCTTGATGATTCTTGGAACCAGAGGTGGATTTTTAGGTTGTAAACTTCTTCTTTGCCCCTTGCATTATGATTAGGAAAGAGGTCAAGCTGTTGGTAGTCCTGGCACTTTCTTCTCTATGATGTGCCTGTGGCATGCTGTCTTCTTTCCTTTTCCCCAGGGCTTTGGAGGGCAGGAATGAAAGGGTTTCCCACTCTGTGCCAACCACCCTCTTCTACTTGGTTATTTTATTGCTGGGAGCTTGCTGGGTGGGGAGGGCTTCGATGCGGTACTTTATTCAATCTGACTATTCATGTTCTAGGAAATCATATTAAACATAAGGTCAATTACTAACAAGAGCTTTCTGAACAGCTGCTCTGCTGACAATTTGGAGGATTGATTTCATCATTTGGTTATTTAAGCTAACTATACAAAAACACTTCAATTCAATTGGCCTGGAAGTTCCAAACTAAGTCCTCATTTTCTCAGAGATGGATAAGCAAGTTGGCTTGCTCAACAGATCGTTGCTCGAAGTTTCACTCCTTGAGAAAGTTTTAATTTACCCTTAAACACATATACAAACTGGTGTCTCCCATCATTGGTTTCTCTCATTAGTCCTGTTTGTCTCTAATTTCATATCTGGCAATGCCATTTTCCTACTGGAAACCATCAATAGCTCCCCATTGCAGTCAGGATGGATTCCAAACTCCTCAGCCAAGCCTTGTGTGATAAGCCCAGCTGGCTTCTCCCTGCTCCGCCTCATGTGTCCCTGCACACAGTCCTTCTCTAAGTCTGGTCAAATGAAACTTCACGGGATCCCAGAACTCACATGCTGTCTTACTGGACATTCAGTGACAATGTGTCCACAACTTTTCTACTGGCCCACCCCATTCTTTTTGCAGGTCCCATCTTTCCCCTTCTCCCTACAGATTTTCCTAACTCCACAGGAGGGTGGGGTACCCCACTCTGCTGCCTCAGCAATCTGCAGTGACCCCTATTCTAGCATTTCCTCTTTACCTGCCTCCCTCACTCAGCTCTTCGAGGTCAGGGACGGTGACTTATTCACCTTGATGTGCCTATTTCCAAAATGAGGCATGTAAGAGGTGCTTAGTAAGTATCTGTTGAATAAATCAATTGAATGTGTTGCTCTAAGATGAAAAGAAGCTTTAGTAGCTCAATGGTCCAAAAAATCCCCAGAAGTTTTACATCCTCTGCTGATTATTCTCTGCCCCTCCAGATACACTCTTTACTCTTCTCCACTCTCCTCCGTGCCCTGGGAGACTCATAACTTTTGGACTTTATTGATCAGTCCCCTTTGTTCTGTGGCTTTTGGGAGCGTTTGAGTAGTGGCAGGCACTGGCACGAGATCAGAGGGTGGGAGAAGACAGCGGTTGCAGTATTTATTCTCTCTGCTCTTCTCCTTGGATCCCGGCTGATATGCCCCAAGAATCCTAAACTGATTTTGTTTGCCCTATTCTTGCAATTCCTTTTCTATGATCCAACAAATTCAATTAATAATATTAATTAATCATGTTGATTAACAGAAGAACATGTCTGTTTGATAGTCATCTGATCCCGATAGGAGAAGCTGTCCCAACCCAAGGGCCTGAACCCGACTTTCTGTCTGAGTTTGACACATCAGATAATGGGACAAGTTCTACCATGCTCTATTCAGTTTCGTCCTTTTTATTTTTATTTTTTAATTTAGACCAAGCCCCTTTGCAAAGTACAAGTTGAATTGTTCATGTACAACACAGACACACAGCATTGCAAATCTCTTAATCCCATTTCTCCAAATGAACTCTGTTATGAGTGGAAATGGAATACAGGCTCTACTGTCGTGGTGAATAAATAATTGACCACTTGCCATGCTTTCCACTGTTGAAAGAGTTGTTCTGAAGTAACTTGGGTGTGAACTGTCAGAATGAATGGTGGATATTGGATTTTGCTCTTTTGTGTCTGGCTTCCCCTCCCCCCTTAATCCTGCAGGTTCTCCGCCTGTCACAAGCAGTTGGAATGCTGCTGTGAGATTAGACAAGCTCATCTCTGAGGCTACTTAGTCCCTTGATCTGCCCAATAATGAAACATTGTCCTCGTTTTTTCTGCCCCACCACTTCTACTGTCTAAACAATCAGGGTATGTTCCTTGGCCAGGTTTAAATCAGAAATCCACTCAATGTTGCTTTTTCTCTAAAGCACTCTTGTGTCTAAATGCCAACCTTTTAACTTTTCTGACTTACACCCTGGCCATTTTATTCCCAGCATATTTCAGAGCATTTAAGATAACTTAAAATGTGAAAACAATCTGCAATTTACTTCAGTGTGTAGCTATGGGTGACAAAATCTGTGCCACTTACATCAATCCGTTTTTTATGATGGGAATAATTCCATATTAACCTGAGGGTAACTATTTAATAAAAGTTAAAAACCAAAATTACTTTTGATGCTTTTCACTATTCAGTCATTCAATTAAATATCACCAGGCTTCCTCACCTCTCCCCACACACTCTTTTTTTTTAATGGAAGTGTAATAAGGGCACTAAAAAAAGGGTTCCTAATGTTTGCATAATTTGGAAAAGTAGAAGACGTAAAATCTATACTAATTTTAGCTCTGCATCATTAAACATGAAATATTGATTATTGCTCTTTGCAACAGAATTTATGAAGCTAGCTAGGCTGCTGTGTCCACATAAAGTGATTCTGATGCTTTGCCCTCAGACCTCAGCGGCTGTAAATGATGCTCCTTGGTGACAGCTGGGAGGCTGACATTCTGATCCACAGCCTGAAGAGATACATTTCCCAGATTAGACCAGGAATGACCCAGCTGTGTAGCCCAACTTCAGAAAATTAAATTGGAGGGAGTCCAAACCTCTGTTGAAATAACTGTGTGAATTACAATGCTTTCATGGGCCTTGTTATAATGTAAATGTGCTTTACAATTTACTGCCATTTCCCTTCCACCCCTGCTGTGAACATGGGCATTAATAGTCATCTCATATATTTAAAGGCAAAAAGCCATCAGAAACAAAATGGCAAGATTCATGTTTTCTCCCTTTGGAAAGCAAAGACTAAATTCCTTTCTTTTTTTTTTTTTTTTTTTTTTTTTTTTCCTTTTTTTTTAAAAAANTCCTTTTGCCATTTTTTGCAAAAAGAGCATACATTTTGTTTATGTATTATGCATTATTATTTTTTTTTTATGGCTGGCAGATCTGTAAATTTCACAAAGGGAAGTTACTTTGCAGCTGAACATGAATTTCTTTGGGAAGAAAAAAATGGCTAATAGGCCATCAACAATTTATTTAAAGGATTCATTCAGAATTAAATTATGGGCACCTGAGGCATATAGGCAGCCGACGAATTAAAAAGAGATTTGCCTGTGTTAAGCACTTTAAGGACATTTTGAATGTCCAGTGCGATGTAGAGGGGCTGCGATTTTGCAGCAGTCCCTTTGGAAAACAAAAACTAAATTCCTTTTTTTTTTTTTTTTTTTTTTTTTTCCTTTTGCCATTTTTTGCAAAAAGAGCATACATTTTGTTTATGTATTATGCATTATTATTATTTTTTTTATGGCTGGCAGATCTGTAAATTTCACAAAGGGAAGTTACTTTGCAGCTGAACATGAATTTCTTTGGGAGGAAAAAAATGGCTAATAGGCCATCAACAATTTATTTAAAGGATTCATTCAGAGTTAAATTATGGGCACCTGAGGCATATAGGCAGCCGACGACTTAAAAAGAGATTTGCCTGTGTTAAGCACTTTAAGGACATTTTGAATGTCCAGTGCGATGTAGAGGGGCTGTGATTTTGCAGCAGCAATCACTGAGCGAGGTAGTCCTGGGCCTTACTGTGCTTGTTCACGGTGGCATTGCTATTCGCTGCCTCATACATAGTAAACTTAGAAACTTACAGACATAAGATATGACATGAGAATTATTGTGATGGCTCATTCTTTATTCTTGTTTGATCAACCAGGCTGTGTTCATAGGCAGCAGAACATAACAGCCTTTGGCTGCCAAATGTGAGGGTCAGATACCAGAGTTTGTTTGAACAGATGCCAAGTGGAGACAGATTAAGTAAAAGCCCAATTATGTCTGTTTGAGTCATTGTCCTTGGTTACCCTGGATCTGAGTGAGATTTCAGTCCCTGAGATTCTCATGGAGTAGATGGGAGCTTCTAGAAGGGTACAGCTACAACCAGGTCACCCAAGCCAGCCCTTTGCCCTAATCTAAATAAGCAAACAGCAATCCAGCTGCAGTGAATCCAAGACTGTCAGACAGGATGAGCCAGCCGAATATTATTTTTGAAAAATATCCTTCAGGCTTAAGTATTCTCCCTCTCCTTTCCCTAAGGTGGGGCATGGTCTCCAGAACTTTTGCTAGTTTTATATCACAGACATTCTCAAGCTATCATTATAGAATGAAGGCCCAGCTCATTACAAAAAGTCTAACTGCTTCCGTTGTTTTTTATTTTCTATTGAGACTTAATTGATTATACATATTTGTGGGGTACAGAGTTTACTATCAATACTCGTGTGCGATATGTGATGGTCAAATCAGGACAATTAGCTTGTTCACCATTATGATATGCAATCATTATAACCACTTCCATTAAATCTAGGATACAACAAATAGAGACAATGTTAGTAATAATTTTAAAGTGGTCATTTTACTCAAAGTTAATTCAGCCTAACAGCAGGACAACACTGAAAATTCAGCTGGGATTGAAATACTACGTACAACCACTAGGGTGTAGATATTTTTGCATCTTATATATTTCTGCATTCTGAAAATGAGAAAATCCTACAGACCATGCTTCAAGCTGAGAACTCAAATACAAATAAGCACATAAGCCAGCAAATAAACACCTCTCTGAATGCAGACAGAATAGCAAATGTGGATAAGTAAATCCATACACCAACTCCAGGTTTTCTGTGTCAAAGGACAGAAGAAAAAAAAAATGCAGGCAATCAGAACAACATGTAACTCCCAAATCGTTTATACATGATCCTGGAATGCAATGCATTTCTTTGTAGATAAGTAAATCCATACACCAACTCCAGGTTTTCTGTGTCAAAGGACAGAAGAAAAAAAAAAAATGCAGGCAATCAGAACAACATGTAACTCCCAAATCGTTTATACATGATCCTGGAATGCAATGCATTTCTTTGTAGTGTAGCAAACACCATCCAGATTAGATTTTGTGCTTAGTGCAGTTGGAAACTGAGTTTGCATTTCTTATGTACTCACCAAGCGAGACTGTCTGGAAGCAACCCAAATGCATGCAGGGAAGCGCTCCTAGCATGTTCTGCAGCACCTCATGTCTGTCCTTCTCCTCCTTTCCATTCCCTCCACTCCCACCCTTGTCGAGGACCTTGTTAACTCTCACTGGGATGTTCCATTGGGCTGCCTAATTGCTTTTCTTTAAGTACATCTCCAGTAATTTAACTATCCTACTCATAAACCCTACTGCTAGCCTAAACAAAAATGATCTTCAGGACTAAAAATACTCCTAACTCCCTACTCCCAGGATTTCTCATCTTATAGCTTCTGAAAGCATTCAAAATTCATCTCAAATGTGATTTTATATATGTTAGTGTTTCTGCAGCTAAGTGTGTGTCATTTCTTGGAACTACTGTTATTACTACTAACACTTATATTTTACTAGGAGCCAGGCACATTGCATAAATTACCTTAAAAATTATGATTGCAGCTTCATAAAAATAGCAAAAGATGCAATTATTATTTCCATTTCTTAGATGAGAAAATAGAAGAGATTAAGTAATGTGTCCACGGTCTTACAGCAGAATTGGGATGCCAACCTAAGCAGTCTGATTCCAGAATCTAAACCCTCCCCACTCTTTTCCCACGAATGACATGGGACACGCAACAGCGTGAGCAGCACCAGAATCTCACAACAGTCCTGGTAAAGGAGAAGGCGAGATGCTCTGCAAAAGTACTCAAATTTATTGTCTGAACCAGACATGTCACCTACCTGCTGTCTGATCTTGGACAACTGGCTCATTCCCTCTAGGTCTCAGTGCCATCATTTGTAAGATGATGACAATGCCTGCTACACAGTGTTACGTCATCCCCGCGTTGCCCAGCTCTGCTCCATTCTGGCTGTGTGATCCCAGGCTTTGTGATCCCTCTGAGCCTCAGTTTCAACATCTTTAAAATGAGGGCACTAATTGAACCAAATTCTGAGGGTTGCCCTGAGACTTGATGATTAAAAATCCATGAAAATCATTCTGTCTTGTACCAAGCACATATAGGTGCTCAACAATGTTAGTTATTTACATTTTTATTACTATAATTATATCTCTCCAGCCCCTTCGAAACATGGGCATGCACCTAGACACCTTCTCCTGCCTCACTCTAAACCCCTTTCCTGTTAGTCACCAGTTCTGTCAATTCTATTTCTTCATTGTCTCCAGAGCATGCCCTCTCTATTTCCACTGTACTTAGTTGAGGATTCACCGCCTGCCAGAATGAGCAACTTGGAATGCCAACCTTGTCAGGACAGTCACCTGCTTGGAACCCTTCTTGAACCCCCTCACCTAGCAGGTAGAGTGTAAGCCCTTGAGCCTGGCAGGATCTCATCCGAGGTTCTGTGTGACCTGCCCATTTGTCCCTCCAGTCCCTTCCCCTGATCGTTCCCCTCCCCCTCCACTTAATCTTCTTGGAACACACACATGTCATTAAAACCTTGGGTTAAGATCATGCACTAAAAAACTTGGAATGAGTCCAGACTGGCATGAGTTTAAATACAATGACAAAGAGAATCTTTTAAAAAAATAAACAAAAGACTAGTAATATATTATGATGTATGTATTATCGTCAAATAGCACAACATCACCTCAGTTACCTGGACAGCAGTCTCAGAAAATTTTATACATTAAAACATATCTCCACACGTGGACATCAAGTCCTCTGAATACCAGAAGACCCACCACACAGCTCCTCGCCTAACCCCACCCATTTTACCTTAAAGTCATTTAGAGCCTTCTTTAAAAACAATTAAACAAGCTTAATTTTATTGTTTCTTAACTTGCAGCAAATAAAAGAATTCATAGAATGAGGCTATCAGAAGACATGAGATGAGGTGATCAAAAACTAGATGTGGGAGAAAGAGAAAGAAAAATTTTAAAGTTGACATTACATTTTTGAACTATATTTTCACTGATGCTTAAAGAAATATTTCTGCTGCCTGGAATGTTACCTCCTCTTGAAACCTTCCTGGAAGTCCTCCCAGTTGTAAATTTACCCTCCCTGAAATCTTACAGCCAGATGTGTCTATGCTGGGTACAGCCCTTATGTTACCCGTATAAATTTTTTTTATATCTGATCTCCTCTACTATAGCCTAAGTATTAGAAGCAGAGTCCTTTTTTCCCATTAATCCTAAGTATCCTTCCAACTTGCAAACCCTGATGATTAGTGGTGTTGAACATATTTTGTATTGTCCATTTGTATGTCTTCTTTTGAAAAATGTCTGTTAAGGTCTTTTGCCCATTTTCTAATCAGATTATAGTATTTGGGTTTTTTGTTTGTTTTTTACTATTGTTTGGGTTTCTTATATATCCTAGATATTAGCCCCTTTGCAGATATATAGCTTACAGATATTCTCTCCCATTCTGTAGGTTGTCTCTTTGCTCTGTTGATTGTTTCCATTGCTGTGCAGAAACTTCTTAGTTTGATGTAGTCCCATTTGTCTTTTTTTTGTTTTTGTTGCCTTGTGTGTTTGAAGACTTACCCAAAATCCCTTGTCTGGTCTGTTGTCATGAAGCATTTTCCCTATGTTTTCTTCTAGTAGTTTCATAGTTTCAGCTCTTATATTTAAGACTTTAACCCATCTTGAGTTGAGTTTTGTATATGGCGAAAGATATTGCGCAATAGAGTGAGAATAGTCAATAATAAGATAATGTATATCTCAAATAGCTAGAAGAGAGGATTTTGTATGCTTCCACCACAAAGAAATAATAAACGTTTGAGGGGATAGATAAACTAATTACCCTAATTTGATCATTTGTACACATGCATTGAAATATCACACTGTACTGCATAACTATATACAATTATTATGCATAAATTTTTAAAAAATTAAAAAATATTTTTTAAAAACTTGCATACCCTACTTCTGGCCAACTGGGGTGCACCAGCAACAGACCAGGGATTCATGGAGCCCAAGGTCAAGATGCATCTTTCCAGGATATCAAGCTTACTCCATGGATAGCAAAAGAATGATTTTAAAATGGAATACAAAGTTGGCATTAATTTTAGAACTAAAACGAGAAGTGTCAAATGAAGTTTAGGTTTGCATATGGCTATTTTTTCCTACATTCCACAACAATAATATATACACTCACTATTTTCTGCCTTTGAGGTTGCTGGGTGGAGAATTTGATAAGCATTACTCTAGTTAGGATAAAGAGTGAATATCTTTTTGTATTTTTACAATTAAGATGTGTGTGAAGTGTGTAATAGTATAATTTCTATCAACAATGAATAAAGTAAAAGAAAAAATAGTACTTGGAAGGTAACATTTTTATTTTAAATGCCACAGGCCTTTATTTATATTTCTCTATGGCACTCATTGGTAGTGAGGGAAGAAGGTGGAATCCATGTACATGTAATGCCTTCTTCTGTGAGACCATGAACTCATCACTGTACTTAGGGAAGGGAAAACTCACTTCTACACCTGACTGCTCATCACGCCTGGGGATGCTGAGCTTTCTGAGCTTGGATTATGATCTCATGAGTACATCAAGTATCATAAATTTTAGCATCTAACACCATTTTAGGCCCACAGCAATAACTTGGGTGTTAAGAAGAATATTCAATAAATAGTCATTAAAAGAAGAAAGAGACACTTAGGGGTTGAACAGAGGCCACAACACAGAAAACATGAAATTGAAAAGAGAATTTAAGAACATGAAAAAGGGTGCTGCAAGCCAGCAGTCACTCCTTCAGACATTTAATCATTGTTCCATTCATTATTTAACAAAAATGTAATCCAGTATTAGCCACTGTGCTAGGCATGCACATACAATGAGGGAGGGAGAAAAGACAGGTAGACCCAGCCCTTGTCCTCCTGTAGCTTGGAAAGCCCAGTATAACCAGAGGAGGAAAGGAGTTGTCGAGGACTGTTTTTATTTAAAATCTGGTTTAAACATTTTGACATTCAGGACTGAACGCAGATCAGTTAAATCAGCCTGACTCTTCTGGCATAACAACAGAACTTGAAAGATGGTATTCCAGAAAGTGCCAAGAAAAGGTGAGGGTGCCCATGTGCTCATGGTGGACAGTAGTTGCTCCTTACTGGCTGACTGGAGTGGCGTGCCTGTGTGCAGGGTGCAGAAAAGGTGATGGAAATGCCACCAAGTTGACATGTAAAATTCCAGGGTGTGCCTATTCACTAAGAATGACATTTATTGACAGAGACAGAGTCAAGGCAGGTAGACAGACAAAAGAACAAAAGACAGTGTGCAAACCTGCTTAGTCACGTGATGATAACATCATTACAAATAAAAATGCCTGCTTACCCTCTGCATATTATAATCTATTAACTATTGAGTGCCACATGTGTACAGTAACACCAAAGATAGATCAAAAGACAGTGTGCAAACCTGCTTAGTCACGTGATGATAACATCATTACAAATAAAAATGCCCACTTACCCTCTGCATATTATAATCTATTAACTATTGAGTGCCACATGTGTACAGTAACACCAAAGATAGATCATGCAGAAGATTGTCTTTTTTCTATAGATTCATCCATTCTAAACCAAATGTTAATTTTCTTGAATAGAGAAACCCACATGGAAGGGAAACTGATATTAGGTTTATACAAACAGACTATCACTTTTCAAAACTAACAAGAAATTCTCAATGACATGACTTTCTTCTTTCTGATCATATGTGAAATTCCCCATCAGTGCACCATTACATTTCATGATCTTGGCGATTACCCCAAATTGCTTCATAACAAGTGGGTGAAAAACCTTGATAAGGAGAAGTATTTTATTCTAAACTGAGATATGTCAGAATTGTTATTTTTCCTTCAGACAGCTACAGCAGAATGTTCAGAAAGAACACCTATGTCCCAAAGAGGAAATTAAACCTCAGCTGAGTTCTCTGCTATTAAAACTATTACATCTTTTAGACATGTAATATCTATGTGCTGAAGATATTGACACAACTGTTATCTAAAAAGCAGGTAGAAATACACCGAGGGAAAAAATGAGTGGTTTGCTAAAGGTGGAGGATCTGGAAGTAGAGAGCAAGTAGAATAAGAAATTGTTGGAACAAAACACGGAATGGTGTCTCTACTGTCCAGGAGTGCCCCAGTGCACAGCTGCCCAAAGTTCCCGTCCCCAGCCTGCTGACTTCTCTTCTCTCTTCTCCCTATTAAATTGACTTACTGACTATCCCTTACCCCTCTCCATTCAATATGAAATTGTCACACTCAGTATCTGTAAAGTCTTCAAATTGAGGATGGCATCCTGTATTCTCCAATGACTCTGTTCTTAGACTTCTGACTGCCTGCTCTGTGACTTCCATTTTCCAACCTATGCTGAAAAAGCTCTTCTGAAAATGCATT
>NW_007729845.1:193118-199619 GCF_000696425.1 Galeopterus variegatus
TGCCTGCTCTGTGACTTCCATTTTCCAACCTATGCTGAAAAAGCTCTTCTGAAAATGCATTTCTTCTCTGATTAAACATTTATACCATAGTCTTTGGGCAAAGCTTTCTCCTCTGCTGTGTGGAAATCTGGCAGAATCTTCTTTGAGAAAAGTTCCAATGTGAATCAGCAAGAGAAATCTGATGCTCACATCAGGCTCCGACCAGCTAGCATTTGTTGAGAGTCCATTCCAGCTAGCATTTGTTGAGAATCCATTCTGGATCTGGCCATTTTCTGCCATCAGCAGTTTGGAAGGGCTGACATAGGGAGACAGTCATCAAATCCATAATGTCACACTTAAAGTCCATTTCAATAACTTACAGCATTTATCCAGATGCAAACTGAGTGAGACCAAATGCATTCTGGAACAGTTCCTTAAGGGAAAGATTTCTGATATTTCCCCCAACCATTCCACACACAAAGTAATAAAGATGCTCACTCTAGGTACAAGGGTCTCAAAATATCAATATAAATGGTTACAAGTTTTAATAGACCTTGGAATCCAATTAGCTATAATTTCTTGGTGGCTAAATAATTTATGGTAATTGCAAATTCATTAGATAATAGTACACTACAGCCAAATCTATGTTTTTCCTGATATTTTTAAAAACATGCATTTTCGAGGTAAAGCATGGCATTTTCTATGTTCACTGCTACCAAAATCATCTAATTTAACAATTCAGAATGCATCCCATTACTTAAGCCTGGATCATTTGGAGGTCTTCCCTGTTAATGCAAAGACATAAACCTAGGAGCACTGCACATCTCATTAAGCCCTCTGATTTCAGCAGCTGTCTGGTGTTAGCTGAAAGCAATCCACAGTGTGAGCTTAAATGGTACCTTGATCACCTCTGCTCCACAAACAAAAGCAAATCCAGAGAATGTCCACATACCTGCACATGCACACAACATACACATAACATATAATACTTACATACAACATGTATAGCTCAGTGAATTATAAGGTAAACTCTAACCATCACCCAAGTCAAAAAATAGAACTTCACCAAATATGCTGGAGGCCCTTTAACTTGCCCCATCCAGATTATAACTCCCTCCCTCCAGAACTAACCACAATCACAACTTACATAGTAACCACTTCCTTGCATTTCTCCATAGTTTTCCAGTTGTGCATCCTGAAATACTACTGTTTAGCCTTGCCCATTTCTAAAATTTTTTATTTTGGAATAATTATAGATTCACAGAAAGTTCCAAAAAAATGTGCAGATGGTCCCACACACCCTTCACTCCTCCTCCCCTAATATTAGCATCTTGTCATAACTATAGCTGTGACATAATAAGAAATATATGAGTATATTTGGTCTCTGCCCCTGGTTCTTAACACAGATCTCCCCAAACCCTTGTAATGTCCCAAGTTATAGGGGTGATGGGAGCATCTTTTGTTACAATATTTGGTGTTAGTCCTGGGCTCCTGACACAAGAGCTTCTAGGACCCTGGAATCTCCAGCGTGATGAGTGGTTTTTTTGTATGCTAATGAGACGACTGGTGGCTGGGCCTCTAGATAGCTTCAGGATGGGGGCTGGTGGCCAGAGGAACCAATCCTGTGATTGAAGGGTTGAAACTTTCAGTCCACCCCCCAACATCTGGAGAGGGGAGAGAGACTGGAGATTGAGTTCAATCACCAGCGGTCAGTGATGTAATCAATCAAGCCTGTGTAATGGAACCTCCATTAAAAACCCTAAACAATGGGGTTCAAAGAGCTGGTGAACACGTGGAGGAGCCAAGAGGGTGGCATGCCTGGAGAAGGCATGGAAACTCCACATCCCTTCCCACATACCTTGCCCTATGCATCTCTTCCATTGGGCTGTTCCTGAGTTGTATTCAGTTATATTTTTGTATAATTAACCAATAAGTAAGTAATGTGTTTCCTTGAGTTCTGTGAGACATTATAGCTAATTATCAAACATGAGGAGGGGGTCTACAAACCCCCAATTTGTAGCCAGTCAGTGAATGTATGTGGCAACCTTGGTCTTATGAATGGCATCTTCAGATGGGGACAGTTTTGTGGGACTAAGCCCTTTAACTTGTGGGAACTAATGCTAACTCCAGGTAGATAGTATCAGAATTAAACTGAATCATAGGGCATCTAGTTAGTGTCCACAAAGAACTAGGGAATTGCTTGGTGTGGAAAACACATTTGTGTCAGGAATGTAGTGAGTATAGGGAAACGGGTTTGCTTTTCCCTTTAATAGTACACTATGAAAATTATGAAATTCACATTGATACGATTCACAGAGCTTGTTCAAATTTCACCATTCATATATTCACTTGTGTGTTTGTGTGTGTATGTGTGTGTGTGTGTGTGTTTATAGTGCTATGCAATTTTCATCACATATGTAGCTTTGGGTAACTATGAGCACAATCAAGACATAACTATTCCCTTACCACAAGGCTCGCTGTGCTACCCCTGTATAGCCACAACCATCCCCTCCTCTCCCAAATCCTAACCTCTAGCAACTACAAGGGGACTTCAAAAAATTCATGGAAGGGCTGAGCCCGTGGCACACTCAGGAGATTGCGGCGCTGGGAGCACAGCAGCGCTCCCGACAGGGGTTCGGATCCCATATAGGGATGACCGGTGCGCTCACAGCGCTCACTGGCTGAGCGTGGTGCGGCTGGTCTCAAAAAGGACAAAAAAAAAAAGAATAAGTTTTTACATCATGTAACTTTTGAGAGTGTTTTTTCACATAATGTAATTCTTTGAGGTCCACTCACATAGTGTCCATCAATAGTACTGTTCCTTTTTATCACTGATGAGTATTCCATGGTATGAACATATCACAGTTTAACCATTCATCCACTGAAGAACATTTAGACTGTTTCCAGTTGAAGGCTGTTATAATCCAGTTGAATGCTATTATAAAAAAGCTGCTATAAACATTCATGTACATATTTCTGTATGAATATAACTTTTTATTTCTCCGAAATAAATTTCAAAAAGTACTATTTATGGATTGCACGATTAGTGAATTTTTAATTTCAGGAGAAATTATTAAACTTTTTCAGAGTGACCTTGTCATTTTACATTCCCACCAGCAATACATGAGTGATACTGTTTCTCTGCATTCTCACCAGTATTTTGTGTTTCCCATTTAAAAATTTTTTTGTTGTTGTGTATGTGAACTTCTTTTAATTTACAGATTCCCCATGTATATTTTTCTTTTTCTTACCATTTGTTTGTTGAGGAACTCAGGCAGGTTGACCTATAGATTTCCCAGTCAGGATTTTACTGAGTCTATGCTCATGGTGAAGTTCAACAAGAACTAGGTCCAGAGGCTTGATCAGAGTTTAGTTTGATCCTTTGGAAAGGCTTTCAGTGGTGGTGTGGTCTTTCATAAGGAGGCTCATAATGGTCTGGTGTTCTGTAGGTCTCTGATGATAGCAGTCATTGTAGGTTAGCATCTAAGTCCATTTATTTATGCGGGGTTGCAACTGGTTATGCACTAATCATATAATTTTATTATATTTATTATATGAAATAATTTTATAAAGACACTTTCTTTTATTTACTATTTGCTTACACAGTAGTGCATTCATATAGAAGAAGCAGAATAAATCTTGATTATCTTTCTTTGCCAGTTTTCAAGATGAAGTGGTTCTCTGTGCTCCTGCAAAGATGGCCAATTACTTTTTCAACATCACTAGGAATTCATGAATGTAAACAACTTTGATTCTTTTTTATTATTATTACATATTGGGTGCTCCTAACTACTATTGTTTTCTTATTAAAACACATATTGTTTCATTTGGGAATAGTGGGAGCTCTTCAAGTTGGCTCCCGAATTCTTTTAACCTGACCCTTGTAGTCTCTGATGACTTCCTGGCTAATTTGCTCTGACAAAATGGCTCAGGCTTACATATTTCCTGCCACAAACTCAGATCAGCCATTTCTTCAAGAAACCCTTGTTTCTTTTAGTGGGAAATTATATTTTAATATCATAATCTGGGCAGTAGGAATGATTATTATTACAGCATTTGTCATTATTTCTAGGACTTTTCAGCAGGCAGATGTTGGGACTCAGAAATATGGCATTCTGGCACGCTGAGTGCTTTGAATGAAAGGCAATTGAAAGGCCTTTGAAGTAAGGCTCAGAACCAAGGTCTGTCTTTAACCCACCTTCCACCGCCATCTTTCTGATCCTCTTTCTTTCCTGAAGCACTGAAAGGGGTTTCCTCTGAAGTTCCCTAATAAAGGAAGTGCAATTGTCTTAAAACTTCCTCCCTAGAAATCTCATTAAATAACTAGGAAATATTAACCATTGGAGAAGAGAAAAGACTAAAAGCTGTCATCATGCCAGACAGACTTGTCATCTGTTCTTCTGAGGGCAGCTCTAAGAGATTACCTGGGAGACCTTATCTGCAATAATAAGATGACTTTTGTTCACAGTGAAATTCCACCCGTCACTTTCCCACAATTTGCCACCACCATTCCCAGAGCTGAGGAACTTTGTCTCAGGCCAATTGTCTGTTCTTGAGCTCATTCAATTCCCCTAAAAGTCATTTACAACCCCTCAAACTGCCTACATTTCCCCCATCTCCCTGTTCCCTATGAAAAGGGCAGTAAAGATTCAATCACCTGGCCCTTCTTTGAATCTACTTTATATGGCTCCTTTGCTCATGCACAGTAATAAATTTGTATGCCTTTTTTCCTATTAATCTGTCTATTGTCAGTCATTTCCAGTAAACCTTTAGAAAAGTTATAAGGGAAGATTTCCCTCCACCCCTACACAGAGCCAGAATATATACAATAAAATACATGGGTTCATCATGATATTTCCAATTCATTTTCAGGACTGCAGGGTTCTAACCAAACCTTTTTTACAGTATGTCTGTGTCTCCATCATCTACTCCAAGGTTCTAGTTCTCAAGGACATAGGGAGTGACAGAATTAGTATATTGCATACTCATCCCACAGTTCTATTATGCACACAAGAACTTACGCACGTAACATTACTAATATTATTATCACTGACTGTGATTACTAAAAACAGTTAAATTTTTTACATATACTATACTAATCTTTTAGCCCCCACTTCTTTTAATAGTTTTTTTTTAAATCTACATTGTTGAATATGGTCATTACATATTACGTTTTCTCCCTTTTGAGCCTATTTAATCTTAATTTTTCAGTGAGTATATATTGAATGCTTACCAAGCGTCCTTAGGCTCATGTATCTCTAGCAGTTTGGGTGGTCTGAAGCTTATTCGCTAGTAAATTTCTCAAGAACTCTTAGAAACAAAATTCCTAAAGTTCTTATATGTTTATAAGAGTTTGTGCTCTCTATACTTGGAAGTTTTGTTTTCAAGTACGTAAAACATTTGACAAACATTTTCTTTACTTGAGCACCATTTTCTTCTGGCCTAATGAAAAATCTGATGATATCTAACTTTTCCCCCTAAATCACATGTTCTTTTTGCCTAGATATTCAATGGCTATTTTTCTTTTTTTAGTAAAACTAATTTTACTAGAATATGGCTTGGTATTTGTCATTCTGCATTGATACTTTCGGGTACACAGGAACTTCCAATATGTAATTTCAAATCATTTTCTATTATAAAAATGTACGGTATACAGCATGATGATTTGATATACATATCCATAGTGAAATGATTGCTACAGGTAAGCAATTTAACATACGTATCACCTTCCTTAGTTACTTCCTATCTTTCTTTTTGTGGTAGGAGCACCTAAAAATCTAATCTAGTAGCAAATTTCCAACATAAAATACAGTATTAACTATAGTCCTCCTGGTGTGATTAGATTTCTAGATTATTTATTCTATGTAACTGCAAGTTTGTACCCCTTGAACTCCTCCTTTCCTATCCCTGGTAATCACAATTCTACTCTCTGCTTCTATGTATTTGACTTTCTCTTTTACTTTCTTTCCTTTTTTTTCTTTTTAGATTCCACATATAAGTGAGATCATGCAGTATTTTTCTTTCTCTGATTGGCTTATTTCACTTAGCACAATGTTCTCCAGTTTCATTCATGTTGTTGCAAATGGCAATATCTCCCTTGTTAAGGCTAAATAACGTTCTATTATGTGTGTGTGTGCCCGTGTATATATTATATGTGTATTTTGTGTATACATTATATCTGCACACACACACACCACAACTTCTTCATCCATTTATTCACCGACAAACACTTAGGTTGTTTCTGTATGTTGGTGATTATGAATAATGCTGAAATGTGGGAATGCAGGTATATCTTTGAAGTACTGATTTCATGTCCTTTTGTTATATACCCAGAAGAGGGAATGCTGGGTTATGTAGTAGTTATATTCAAATTATCTTTTTATTTCAAGAAAGTTTTCTTTAATTATAATTTTAATATTTGGTTCCCTTGCTTTGATTTTATTCTCTTAGGAATTGAATATGTTGTGTAGATGTACCACATTTTCCGTATCCACTCATCCGATGATGGACATTTGGGCTGAT
>NW_007729845.1:201277-213449 GCF_000696425.1 Galeopterus variegatus
GAGAGGGAGGAGGGAGGGAGGTTTTGGTAATGGGCAACAATAATCAACCACAATGTATATCAACAAAATAAAATTAAAAAAAAAAAGAATAAACATGTTCCAGGAAAAAAAAAAAGAATATGTTGGATTTTTCTTGCACATTTTCAATATTTGGCATACTAGCTCAAATCTCTTTTTTCTTCCACTTTTTTATTTTAAGCATTTTCCTATTTTTTACCCTTGATTTCTCTTAAGGCACTATCTGTGGGATTATTTACTCTTGTGTATCTTCTATTTTAGTGTTAAATTCGAAAATGATTTCTTTCCCTTAATTTTTTCTTGTTTCCATCACTTCCCCGTTGGAGAGCTGACCCTAGGATAAGCCAACCAGATTGAAAGGGAGTAGGTGGAGTTGAAATTATTTTTAACCGAGGGTCTGGTTTAAGGGGTTGAGACAGCAGCAGCTTGTCTTGTAACTTGGAAGAATTAGGACCAAGGGGAAAGAAGTAGAAAGCTGACAGGTGACCCACATTCAAATCTCGATGAAATCTTTGAGATGTTGATCAGGGCATTTTGTGCCTTTTAAAGCACTAGTGTTTGTTTGCCTCTACTTAAAGAAAGTGCTGTAATTTATAATGACTTTATTCTCAGCAGGAAAAAACTCAAGGGCAATCACCTTCATGCCCTTCCATTCAGAATTCTAGAACTGCAGCAGAGACCTTTTTAAAACCAAGTTTGCAAAAAAAGCATTACTTAACCCTGGAGTTCTCTTGTTAAGCATCCATGATGTTAGGGAAGGGGGCCTGGAAATTATGGAGCATCTGCCTCTGTCATGCATCTTACATTGATTATATTACTAAATTCTCCCCACAAGCCTATGAGACTATTTTAATCACCATTTTAAAGAGGAAGAAATTAAAACTCCGAGAGGTTAGGTGCATGCCTAGCATCACACAGAACACTGAGCATTTGAATCCAAGCCTGATCTAACTCCATGACCATAAACCACATTACTTCCTGTTTGAAAATTTAAAAACAAAACAGAACAAAACAAAAAACAGATGTTGTAGTTGTTTTCCTGACTTCCTAAATTACCTGCTCTCTGCTCTCTTATTCTAAGTTATCTTTCAGATGCTGGCAACCTGACTGTTATTCTCTCCATAACACACATATTTCCTTTCTATCACTAGGTTTCTTCCCTGAACTCAAATTCTGAAATTACCAAACATGTATATGACAGCTGGTGTGGAAGCAACATGGTACTGTGACGACTTCAGTCCAGAGGACCGGAGACCTCAGCAAGTCACCTGAACTATCTGCTTTGTTTTCTCATTTGTAAGACAAACAACAACAAAAAACCACAGCCAGCAGCTAGCCTATGCAGCCCCCAAATCTCAGTGTTCTAAAGCCATAAGGTTATGGTTTGCTCATGATCCATGTTCATCATGGACCCACCACTGGGTCCATGTTGTACTGATGTTGGACTGGGACAGCACCCTCTGGAGTGTTTCCAGGCCCCCATGACAGAAGAAAGAAAAGATTGTTTTAGTTTGCTCCAGCTGCCATAATAAATTCAACAGACTTGGTGGCTTAAACAAACAGAAATTTATTTTCTCACAGTTCAGGAGGCTGGAAGTCCAAAGCCAAGGTGCTGGCAGGATTGGTTTCTTCTGAGGCCTCTCTCCTTGACTTGCAAATGAATGACTGTCCTGTAGCAGTGTCCTCACATAACCCTTCCCATGTGCACATACTTCCCTGGTGTCTCTTCCTCTTCTTGTTAGGACACCAGTCTTATTGGATTAGGGCCCTACACTTATGACCCCATTTAACCTTAATTACCTCTTTAAAGGTCCTGTCTCCAAATACAGTCACATTCTAAGGTAAGTTAGGCTTCAACATATGAATTTGCGGGGGACACAACCCAGTCCGTAACAGACCATGGATTGGTGCATGGGCTCTATCCTCATAGCCCTTCTCTCATTTTTAACCTGCTGCAGAGGCTGCCTTTTTAAGTCTGACAAAGTGAGGGTAAAAAAGGATTATCAAAGACTCTTAAGGGAGCACGTGTCACAGAAATCTCAGGTACAGGAAAAATGAAAGCACACCGCTTGTGGCCTTGCCCCTTGTCCATTAGGTGTTCTTCATGCCTCAACAGAGAAAAATTTCAGAAACATAAAGGGCAAAGGGAAACCTGTCAAACTTCTCTAGAGATACCGCTGAGTGCAAAGGAAAGCATCCTACGTAAGCCTTTCTCCTTCACTCACCCAGGGCCTCCTCCAGTGGGACGGACATCGACAGAGTATTGCAGGCTTGGACGTGAAGTGGAAATTATGAAGAGTCTTTTCAGCCTAGACCAGAGGTCATTTCTCAACTAAAAAAATAAGAATCAGCTAATATGTAACTCTTCATGAGTCTAGCATATTAAGACAGGGCTACAGGTCAAGACAGTTAAAAGGAAAACAAAAATCTCTAGCAAAGGAGAGATCTTCAATGTTTTACTATGAAAACATTGTGATCCTGTTTAAAGATCTAAAATTGGCTCTCTTTTCAAGTATCCTTTTGAAGCTTTCTAATTTATGACTACAAAATCTACCTTCACCTCTTCTGCTCAGGGTCAAATGGTCTTGTTTCTCCTGAGCATCTCGAGGTTGTCCTCTCTGCTGACCACAGGCCAACACTCAGAGAGGGCCCTACACGTTCTCATATATAGAAGGCCAGTAATTTCGATGTGTTATGCAATTGAAATGTATTTTCCAGCCTGTGGCTGAGGAAGACTCCCTTCCATTCTTCCTGCAACACAATTCTTATAAAGAGTAGTTTCCTTTTCAATTCTAAGTTTGAAAAAAATTCTGAGTCTGCGGTTTTATTTTTTACAGTACCCCCAGAGAGAAACAATGTATGGGGTGTCCGTTGGTCAGACATACTTTTCTTAGAGATTTCTGATGGAAGGTTCTAGTGTATATAGTAATGGTTCCCAAAGATGTCCCTGGAGCTGTGCATGTGTTACCTTACATGGCAAAAAGGACTTTGTGAATGTGATTGAGTTAAGGATTCTGAGATGAGGAGATTACCTTGGATTATCCAGATGGGCCCAATGTAATCCCAAGGGTCATTATAAGAGGGAAGCAAAGGGGTCAGTGAGAGAGAGAGAGAGAGATCTGAAGACGTTACAAAAGATTTGAAGACACCGGCCTTGAAGATGTAAGAAGGGGCCACAAACCAAGAAATGCTGGAAAAGGCAAGGGAATAAACTCTCCTAGAGCCTCCAGGAGGAACATAGCCCTGCTTACCCCTTTATATTAGCCCAAAGAAACCCATTTCAGACTTCTGTCTTTCCAAACTGTAAGATATCCATGTCTGTTGGCTTAATTTGCCAAACTTTGGGTCATTTGTTACAGCAGCAATACAAAACTAATGCAAAGGTTCACTCCAGACAGTCCCCAATAGGGTCTGAAATAAAGAATTCTACCTGCTTTTATGTTTACTCCACTGGCAATATAAATGACTCTGAGACTTAATAACTCTCAGATCCTTTTCCTCAGGCCATGTCACCTAGGGACTTTCAAATGGTCTGATTAAGCTACAGGTAGATTCTGACACTACTTCTTGCCCTCTCTTCTTATGTAATAGACAAAATGGTTAAAAAACTCAATGACACAGTACTGCACTTTCACTTTTCTGATGTGACCTCTAAGCCCATCCCAAACATGCCATTGACCAATTTGTCATAATTTTGCATCTATCTGTGTGTTTAAGCTTCTGCCAATGTATTTCTCTCTCTCTCTCCCTCTCTGACCCTCTTTCTCACATACACACACACACACAAACATAAACACACAAAATTTCCTTTTTGGGAAGTTGTGTCCATCACTGTCCCTAAATTTCAGTATAATCCCTGGAGCACCCCAAAGTGAGAGCCAGCCACCATGCCCCTAGGCCCCTGTGACCCTATGCTCCCTCACATATAGATATTTATCCAACAATATCTATTGAGAACTCATGGACTCTGGAGCCAGACTGCCTGCATTCAAATCTCAGGAACTCCCTTTGTTAGCTGTATGACCTTAATACTCAATTTAATGAATTTCTTTTCTTGCCTAATTTTATCGTATTTAAAAATGGGAATAATAGCAATAACTACCACATAGGGTTGTTTATGAGACTTGTATAAATATATAATACAAAGTACTTAGGACAGTGACTGTCATGCAGTAAGCAATACTAATTAGCTGTAATTAGTATTATTATTGTTGTATTATTACTGTGTGCCAATCACCAAAACTATGATAGTGAAAAGAACACAGCCCCTGTCCTCAAGGGGCTTTCTTTCTAGTGGGAGAGTCAAGTAAGGAGAGTGGCCAGAGTGACTCAGGGTAATTGGGACAGAAAACAGGCTCTGGGAGCACAGAAGCAGAGGCAGAACCCAGTGGGGTGGGGAGGGGGGCAGTCAGGTAAGGTTACTCAGGGAAGGTAAGCTCACAGCCAGGAACTGGGAAATGAGGTGCTGTTGGCCAGGTAAGTGGGAGAATTGGGGGAGGAGGGGTTGTGATGTGTGGAGTAGACATGAAAGAGAAAAGGACAAGAATGCTTTGGAAGTGTGAATGAAGTCGAAGGATGTTCCCTGAAGGAAGCACAGGATGTGTACACAAAGGAGAGTATCTTGGGTAAGAAGTAGCTCCCTCTTAATTTACTGAAATCATGTGAGTTGAACCCTGTTTTCAGTGCAATATGCAAATTTAAGATCATTATTCCTAAATAATATAAATTGAGTGAGAATCAATGCTTTTGATTCTTACATGACAGAAATTATACATCTAGCAAACTCGGGCCACCATGATTAAGTCCAGACAACCATATGATAATGCTCAAACACGAAAGATATAGTTCTATTTTTCTAAAAAGAAAATCTTGAAATATTTTTTAGGGACCACCCTAAAATCTGGGTGACAACTCAGTCATCCAATAATAAGAAAAAAATAATTTATTATTGTTTATAAGAATGCTACAGAGCAAAATTTCTACAGAGGTTTTCAACCCTCATTGGACATTAAAATTACCTAGTGAGCTTTTGAAAATTACCTGCTCCCAGACCTCATCCCAAACTAGTTAAATCAGAATACCTTTGTTTTTGTTGTTGTTGTTGTTTTTGGTTTGGTTTTTTTTTTAATTTTATATAAGGGGTTTTATTTGCAAAAGTCAAATTTCATGTACTAGTTCATACAATCACTCAAATCTCATAAGAACGAGGGTTACTAAATCAGAATATCTTCTGATGGGACCATTTCATAAGCATGTTTTAAAGCCTTCCTAGGTGGTGGTAATGTGCAACCAGGTATGAAAATTACTGATTTAGCATTAATCTATGAGATTTTTAGAGTTTTGAAATATTCCAAACTTTTTTATTAGATGATCTATTCCAATTCGGACTACTGTTTCAGCTCAGATTTGTTGGGCAAAAAAGGAAGAAACAATTGAGCTCTTAAATTGGTAAAATGGGAGCTACTATTTCAATGATTAAATTGATTTTGCAGTTGAATTTATTAAAGAACTGTTCATGCAAATTACCTGACTGATGGTGTTGCTGGCAAGTCCCCGAAGATCCCCCTTATAAGGCAGGACCTAAGGGGCAGCAGCCATTAAGCAATTCAGATGCACAAGCATCTGAAAAGACAGCAATTAAGAAATTTTCTTCACTGTATTCCAGGAGGAGAAATAGCATTATTCATCAAAATAAAGATACTTCAGAAATACACCTTAAGAAATTAAACCTGGTTGACAGTTTGAAAAGAAAGTTCTTTTATTTGCTGTTCACTTCCAACAGTGATGTTCAGATGACACGGTGACAATGGGCACTCAGTAGTAAGCCCAGTGCCTGGAGTTAGCAGAAGGGGGGGGGGTGGTACAGAAGCTTCTCAGTTCCTTTTCTGGGTGAGATATATATATAAATGTATACACACACACACTCTGTGTATATGTATGCACGCACACACACACTTCGCACACACACTCTCTCTTTTTTCCCCCAGATCTCTCCCTCTTCAAGAATAGGGAGAAAAGCCTTCAGTTTCTATGAAAGACATTCATATATTCATTCATTCCATATGGAATTAATGAGACATTTGCAAGTAACATACGTCATTCTAGGGCCTGAGTGTAGGACAGTGACTTGAACACAGCCCCTATTCCCAAGAGAAACTTGCCGGTCTTGTAGGAAAAACAAACTTAAAACAAATGATGACAGTGTAGTGTTGGGAAAATTGTGCTTTGCTGGAAGACAATGCATTGCTACATCCAGCACATTCTTCTTGGTTATCTGGGTCTGTTCATTGCCTTTGAGCTATTTTACAGCTCTGCAAACTGTAGATAACTGATAGAAATGCAAAATAATCCTTACCTGCAGACACACAAACACTGTCCTGTCTAGTACAGGTTCAACTGACTTTCCTCTCCCACTGAGGAAGAAGTCAGTTTCACGTCCACTTGTGTATTTATTTCGATATTCCTGATTTGTCGATGTGTCTGTTTTTCTGGGTCTTTGAGGTGGTCATAACAACTTTGCTGGTTTTCTCATTAATGAGTTAAATAAAATCTTTAATATGTTAAATATTAACATAAATTAAATAAAATCTTTCAGTTTTAGATGTGCACGAGAACTGTGATTTTGCCCTGGGTGGAGGTCAGGACATGTTACTCTGCAATATGGCAACTTGGCATATTGAATATTTGAAGATGAAGGAATTTGAGAAACAGTATGTTCAGGAAGGGCTTTCTGACCTTCCCCTGAAGCAGGTCATAAAACCTCACGTGAGAGATGCGCTTTCTGTTCCTGGAGGAAAGGTAAATAAAATCTTTAATATGTTAAATATTAACATAAATTAAATAAAATCTTTCAGTTTTAGACGTGCACGAGAACTGTGATTTTGCCCTGGGTGGAGGTCAGGACATGTTACTCTGCAATATGGCAACTTGGCATATTGAATATTTGAAGCTGAAGGAATTTGAGAAACAGTATGTTCAGGAAGGGCTTTCTGACCTTCCCCTGAAGCAGGTCATAAAACCTCACGTGAGAGATGCGCTTTCTATTCCTGGAGGAAAGAAACCTCTTTGTCTCTGAAGACGAAGAGATGCAAAGAGAAATCTGAACATGCCTTGCTAAGTTTCCCCCACTTTATTACTTACCTCATAGCCCTTTGTCTTATATTTCTCCATGACTCTCTCCTTTTCATCAAACCTAGGGTAAAAACACTCAGGTATATGCACTTCTTGGGGTCTTCATTTCCTTATGAAAGCTCCTGTGTCATGTAAAATTTATATTAAGTACATTTGTATGCTTCTCTCTTGCTACTTACCTCATAGCCCTTTGTCTTATATTTCTCCATGACTCTCTCCTTTTCATCAAACCTAGGGTAAAAACACTCAGGTATATCCACTTCTTGGGGTCTTCATTTCCTTATGAAAGCTCCTGTGTCATGTAAAATTTATATTAAGTACATTTGTATGATTCTCTCTTGTTCATCTGTCTTTTGTTACGGGGGTCCCAGAAAAGAATTTAGAAGGACAGAGGAAAAAGATATTTTCCCCTCCAACACCATCTTTTGAAATGATCTTTTAACAGCAGACTTACCATCAGGGTGGCAGACTGAAAAGAGGTAGCAATATTCCCTCTGTCTCCAAACACATGGACTTTCTGGATAAACTTTTTTTTTACATTATAGATACATAGCCAGACTCAAAACTAAGGAAGGAAAACCTCTAGCTGCCAGAAATAAAGAAGCAACCAGTAGTTATAACTATGAGCCAGAGCTGCAGTCCTGCAGCTCACAGGGAAAAGAGGTTGGACACGTTCCTTTCTGCAGGCACAGTACCTGGTTGTAAGGTGGAAAGGGTCCCTTTCATAGGGCTGGGAGCCAAAAGGAAGTTATAATAATGAAGAAAAATCATTTCTGGTAGCCTGCCCTTGGCTATGTATAGAAATTGAGTCACTGGGCCGGCCCAGTGGCGCACTGGAGAGTGCGCTGCGTGGGAGCGCGGCGGCGCTCCCGCCGAGGGTTTGGATCCCATGTGGAGACTGGTTCCCGCTTGCTGGTTGAGCGCGGTGCGGGCGCGACACCGAGGGTTGCGATCCCGTTACCGGTCAGTAAAAAAAAGACAAAAAGAAAAAATAAATAAATTAAAAGAAATTGAGTCACTGAAAGATGGGGACCTAAAGCCTATGCTATGTAGGTGAGGCACCAGAATTTGAATTACTCATTTGATTAGAAACCTCAAGCCAAGAAATTAAATTGAAAAATCATGCAGATCCAGTGAATTCTGTAGGACCCTCATAGGAAGACTCTTTGAATAGCTCAAGAAAGGTATGCTGAAGGTGGAACTAAGACAATGGCAGCAAGGATCTAGAGAAGGTGGGATGGAGTCAAGAGATCTTTAGGAAGCCAAACAGTTAGAGCTAGCCCAGGTTGTACAGGAAAAAAAGGGAGAGCTGTCTATAATAATTCCCAAGTTTTTGACTCCATTAACAGAGGGAGTAATGGTGTCATTCATAAGAATGGGAGGGCTGGGAGTAGAGGTGAAATAGGTCTGGTTTTATGTTTAGCTCACACTGAGTTTAAGATCTAGGTAGACATACCAAGCAGGCAGGTCTGCAACTCAGGCAATAGTCCAGGCTAGAGGTAGAAATTTGGGAATCAGCAGGAGTAACAGGAAGAAATGAGACTTTTCTCAGAAAGTGTGTCAAGTCAGAATTAAAAAGGAACAAAGACAGAACTCTGAGGAACATGAACATTTAAGGGACAGGTTGAAAAAGGGAAACCCACAAAGTAGATTGAAAATCAGCAGCCAGTTAAGTAGGAGGAAAAAATAGGGTCACGAGAGCCAAGTTAGGAGTTTCCAATAAAAGGCTACAAATGATAAAGAAGATAAAAATTGAAAACTGTCTACTGGTCTTCACAAGTAGGATGATGCCAAGGTTCACTCCTCTGGTCTAGTCATATTGAGAGCAAAAACCAGGTTTCAGTGGCTGAGGGGTAAATTCCTCTTTCAGAGCCCTCTACCTCAAAAGTTGGCTTAGTATGTTCCCTATGTGTATTACCCCTTTCAAAGATTGAGACCTGCAGAGATGAACTGCCAGAATTCATTCATTTACCCATCCAATTAGTAATTATTGAGCACCTACTATTATGAAGAACTCTGCTAGACAGTGGGATGTATGAATCTGTAAGACTCAATCTTTAGTGGCAGGAGTTTAAGCTGGATGGGAGAGTAAAATAAATAATTACAGTGTAGGTCATGTTTTGCATAGGACCTTATGGGAGAATGAGCTATGATAGCCTAGAAGTGGGGTCAGGAAGCATTCCCAAGAAGTCATTTCTCGACCTAATATTAAATAATGCTAACATTTATTGCTAACATTTATGCAGTACTTATCAGGCAGCAGGTTTCATTCTAAATACTTCTAAATACTAAACATTTAACTCATTTCATCTTTAGAACCACCCCACAGAGTAAGCAACATCATGGTTTGCCCTTTTGGACGACCAGACTGAGGTACAGTGGTTGACCGGCCTAGGATCACACAGCCAGAAAGTGATAGTGCTGGGATTTGAACCCAGGTATTCTGCTTCCAAAGTTCACGCTTAAAAACCACCAAACTACACTAAAACACAGCTCAGCATTTGTTCAGTGAATGAGTTAGGATGGGCGGTCCTAATCCAAAAAAGGGCATGCATTAAGACAAAGAAACATGGAAGAAATTGGCACAATTATTGTTTCATTCACTACTCCCCTGGGGAAAAAATTCTGCCATGGCTTACATCATTCTGTTACTATCTGCTATCTAATTCATATTGTGCTTTTTATTTTAAATTCAGGCTATATAGATTTATTCTATCAACAGTCAGCCACTTCTCTCCTGACCTCCAGCTGCCTTCACCCCCGCTCTCCACCACATGGACTTCTCTGCCTCCTTTAGCACCTCACATGGTCTCCCCTTCCATTCTCCCCGATTTGACTCCAGCTCTGACAATTTTCAGATTTCACTCCCAAACCTCTCTTCTGTCTAGATTGTGTATCATCACTCTGGCATTCCTTCCAAAACTGTCAAGCAAAGAAATAGAAGCTTGATGATCCACACCACTGCTTTCCTTCTAAACGATTCATCTGCAAGTCCAGCCACTGAAAAGAGTTACAATTTATTGCCATTTGAATAGACTCATAATCTCGCTTCACTGTTCACTGGTTATTCAATATTTATAACTCACAATTGACAGTAGAGTTGTCAATTGCCGTTCTTGCTAATAGGTGATCCTTAATGTTCATTTATTTAGAACTGAAAACAATATTTTCAGTTTCTAAACTTTGTTCCTCATGGGCACAACCTGCCCCTCATCTGAAGTGTGACCAATGGGACACTTTTTAGAGTGAAAGGGAGTTTTATTAACTATGACATTGGGCCACAGGTTGAACTGGAGCTGTCCTAGGCAAACCAGGATATATGGTCACCCTAATTATTTATATAACCTCCTTGTTTGCTGTGAAATTTTTTGTTAAAATAATGTTCAAATTGACCAGGACAATTTTAAGCAACAGATTTAAATTTGGAGGAATGAACATGAGACCTGCCATTACTCTCATTCCACTTCCTGTCCTTCCTCACCCTCAGTTCCTTCCTTCCCAAATTTGACACCCAGAGAAGATCACTTTTTAATCTTCCTCCAATGTAATAAAATTATTTTCAGAAATAACTATTTGATAACTAGTAATAATCATATTTTCTTGATTTATTCTTTAGTTTTCAAACAATTAACAATTTTAAAAGAATCCATTTCAATTTTAAAGATATTCAAATTTAGTAAAATATTTTATGTGTAAAATATGTATTTATCTAACAAGAATAGTACCCCTTGCAATTTGCACTCTTTTTCACTGTTTCAAAATTCAATCACAAATAAAAATTCAAAGTGGTTGCATAGAGTGATAGAACTGATATAACTCAAGTTGTTTCTTTGTCTTTAGAATGCATGTGTGATCATGGATTCTTATGAATCTATTATTTACACGTGGAGACATAAGCAACATAAGAGTCAGAGACATGAACAGCACCCAATGTGACTTAAAAGTAATTCCCGACCTTTATACACTTACAAGCACTAATTGAGCCTGTACATGTCAGGGGCCAACTGTGTAACTCGAATTAACTTCTATGTAGAATACAACATTTATTAAAGTCTAAGTAATAAAAATGTGCCAATTTGATATTTACATAAATAGTATTAAAACTCAGCAGTATTGCAGCAATGGTTTAAAACTTAAATCAATGAAAGATTAGTGCAGAGGAACATTTTATCACTAACATTGTTTCAAATTGTTGGCCCTTGGTGATAAAAAATAAAAAGCAGACTGATATATAGTTGGTTTTAATTATATTTTTAAATTCCCTGTAGCCGATGCACCCCTTCCCGTCTGCTCTGGGCAGACCACTCCCACCTCCCACTCTCGGTCGGGCTCTGCTTCCATAAGCCCGTGGCAACCTCTCCATTCCACCCCACTACTCCTTCCTCTAAAATAAAAAGCAGACTGATATATAGTTGGTTTTAATTATATTTTTAAATTCCCTGTAGCCGACGCACCCCTTCCCGTCTGCTCTGGGCAGACCACTCCCACCGCCCACTCTCGGTCGGGCTCTGCTTCCATAAGCCCGTGGCAACCTCTCCATTCCACCCCACTACTCCTTCCTCTGGGTTTATGGCCTTACATTTCCTCAGCTTTGTTGGTTTATTTTTGTGTGCCTTGTGTCTGTCCTCACAGTTAACTTATGTAATAACATGACATTAAAAAAATATATTTGAGCCTTGTGTTATCAACTAGAATATAAACTCCTTAAGGGGAAGGCAGATTCATCCCACAACCTCACACTGGTGTCAGCAGGGTCGCCCCCTCCTAATGCCCTATGAAATAATCCTTCCATGCCTCTTCTGATGGCTCCCAGGTGTTCCTTGGCCTGTGACTATATAACTCCAATTTCTTCCTCTGTATCCACATGGCCTTCTCTCTGGTGTCTCCTCCTCATTTCTGTCTCGTACAAGCTCATCTGTCATTAGGTTTAGGGCACTCCCTAATCTAGGATGGTCTCATCTCAAGAGATTTTCCGATTCTTAATTATATTTGCAAAGATTTTTTTCCAAATAAGGTGACATTC
>NW_007729845.1:213970-215357 GCF_000696425.1 Galeopterus variegatus
TCTGTATCCACATGGCCTTCTCTCTGGTGTCTCCTCCTCATTTCTGTCTCGTACAAGCTCATCTGTCATTAGGTTTAGGGCACTCCCTAATCTAGGATGGTCTCATCTCAAGAGATTTTCCGATTCTTAATTATATTTGCAAAGATTTTTTTCCAAATAAGGTGACATTCACAGGTTCCTGGGGTTAGGACATGCACATATCTTTTGGGGAGCCACTATTCAATCCACTGCAGACAATACAAGTGTTGAGTTAATCCAAGAACCTCTCACTAATAAGAATTTGGAGAAAAGGAAGCTCCCCCTTGCAAAATGAGGATTGTTAGGAATCCAGTAGATCCTAGACCAATGTCTGAGAATTCTGCACAGGGAGCGAGTATCCTGGAAAATATCAGGAACCCAAGATACAAAGAAAGAAGAGGCTTAAGTTTGTGCCTGGTCTCCCCTCAGGGGTAGACACTGGGAGCCAGGAGTACCACAGAGAACACTGTCAGCAGTAAGAGCGTGGACACGACAATCTGTGGTCCCTGCAGGCACATGAGCTGTGGCAGGTGACTGCTGACCTGGTCCCTCTCACAACAGAGAGAAGAGGGCAGAGCAGCTTGGAAACCACAAGGCACTCAGTTGGATTAGCCGGACTGGGGTGAGGCTAGGAGCAAAAGCTAATAAGCCTAGCGCAGTTGTTCTGGGGATGGTTTTCCTTGAGGAATAGTCTGGGCCCTTTTCTGTCATCTGTCAGGCGCTCCCCAGAAGCACTAACAAAGGGCTCTCTCACACTGAAAGGTCTCTGGACTTGATGGTCCATGAAGACACAATGAGCTCATTTTTCCTCCCTTTGAAGTTGCTCCACTTCCACACCAGCAAATACACATTCATTATCTTGTCACAACTGTACTAAAGGATAAATTTTAAAATAATGGTGCTCTGCAGCACAGCCCTAATTGCCTCCAAACTATTGTATATTTGCTTTCTTAGCATGTGTACAAAGGAAGCCAGAAGATCTGGATGCATTTGTTTTTCAGCATGTTCAGCTGGCTACACACGCTGAAGAAACCAGTGCAATTTCCAAGTGCTCCAGAGGCTCAGGACTGAGTGAGCTATTACCCCTCCCAACACCAATCAGATGAAGCTAGATTTCTAATAACTACCATAAATTTTTCCAAAACGGTAGATCTGTTCAAACACAACTCTTGCTATACTCCCCAAGCACTGTACTTCTCTCCTTATCAGCTTTTGATGAATGATCAGAAATCTTATTTACAACTTCTATGAGTGAGAATACGACACTTTTAGGCCTGCTTACCCCCATGACACCAGAGCAGCAATAGTTCCGAAACCCATCAATGCAACAATCAAGTGATTTTCAAAGTCATCTCTATTTTTTTTCAAA
>NW_007729845.1:218319-219796 GCF_000696425.1 Galeopterus variegatus
GAGTTGACAAGTCTTTAAAGTTACAAATAGATCTTTGAGAGGCTGATGAAACTACGGAAATCCTCCCCCAAGTAATATGTACATGCACATACACACCAACTGTGTACACAATTTCAGGTAACCTATGAGTCAATAGGATCTTAACCAATAGGAACAGAAGTGACTTGCCCAGGGTCACATGCTAGTTAGAGGACCAGGATTGCACGCATCCACATCCCCTGTCTTCTGATGTAGCGTATTTCACGCTCTCACATTCTATGCACTGGAAAAAAAGCCTGTCCTCGTGAGTCAACAAAACTGTAAGCTCTATGAGGGCAAGCCCTGTTCCTCAACTGAGCACGTAAGTGCCCAATAAATCAGTGACTCATTCACTTATTGATGGAGAGGAGTAAAAACAAAACAACAAACAGATGAAGAATCGTTATCAACAGTTTTGTTTTTAATAATGCCATTTTATGCTTCTGACTCTTGGCACACTTGAACTTCTACTCAACTTGTTCCAAAACAAATGATTTTTATACACACACACACACACACACACACACACACNTCTTTGGTTGCTAGCAACAAAAGCTGACTGGCTAACTTAGAGAGAAAGGAAGAAGGTACCAAAGGGCATGGGGTAACTCATAAAATTAGAAGAAAAGCTGAAAAATTAGGTCTTGCGAAACAACATGAACCAAGGCAAGGTTAGAGGATGTGGGTAGCAGAATCGAATGGGAGATCCATTCCATTAGAACCAAACGGATGAATATACACTGACCACTTTCAATCTTGTATTCCTCAGCTAAGACTTCTGCTGTGGGGAGAGAGCCCTGACTGACCAGCCAGGGTCATAAAACAACCTCTTGGTGAGAGCAGGGTAGGCATCTTAACTGACAGTCCCAACAAGACTGTTAGCCCCAAATGGGAAAATGTTTTGCAAAATTGGGGTGTTGTTACCTGAAGAAAGAAAATGATGGCTATAAGAAGAGCTGGGTTTGAGCACATTCCACTGAAGAAAGAGAAACTAAAACTGAATACAGGGAATAGCTGAAGATGAAGGAACCAGAGGGGTGGGTGAAGAAGAAATTTCAAGGTCCTGTGTTTTCTGGTTTAGTGTATACTTCTTTGTCACAGCACGGCCCCAGACATCACACTCAACTCACTTCTTTGTCCAGCAGTCTACCCCATCCTCCTTATAAGAGATCTGAAATGTCTGCCATAAGACTCAGAATATCCATCTGTCACTTGAACTTGAGTTCTTATTACTGCTCAGCTCACTGAGCTACGATTTCCTCATCTTTAGAGTGGGTACAATCACCCCTCAGACCATACCTTCCATGACTGCTTTGACATGCTCCTGAGTCCCCTCAGTAACCAATCCTGTCCGAGTACTAGATGACCTGTGAAAAGGGAGCAGGACCCCATCTTAAACTTTCCCAGTGATGCTGGCAGTTTGCCTCTTAAATAAAGGAGGAAAAAGTCCTTTTAAGCT
>NW_007729845.1:221553-228695 GCF_000696425.1 Galeopterus variegatus
ACACACACACACACACACACACACACACACTCATAAAGAATCACCCAGGGATGCTTATATAGATACATTGACTTTTTAAATCATATTTTTAAATCATAAAATCATATTTTATTTTTTTTTTCCTTTTTGTCTTTTTTCATGTCCGGCAACGGGATCGCAACCCTCGGTGCCGCGCCCACACCTCGCTCAGCCAGTGAGCGGGAACCGGTCTGTATGTGGGATCCAAACCCTCGGCGGGAGCGGCGCACTGTAGCAGTGCGCCACCGGGCCGGCCCATAAAATCATATTTTAAAGATAATGTTAATGACATTGTTTTTTTCTAAATTCCATCCCCCCACCCACTAACATGCTAAATTGTTTACAAAATAACTTTGTTTAGATTTTCTAAATTATACCACTATATAAAATCCAAATCTTCGCTATTCAGAAGAATTGCAGAGTAGCCTCCATTGTATATATGTAGAATTACTAAATCGGGTTACAATTAATTTTAATTTGTGTAGGTATAGATATATAATAAGCACAGATTCTCATACAGTTATTAAATGCACTTGGCCTATCCCTCTTCCGTTTCTGCACTAGTGCCTTTTCTTCTTGAAAAATATATGTTCCCCACCTCTAACTTCACACACCACCTGGTCAGTTTCAAAGCCTCCTTGTGATCACTGATGAATTTCTTCTAGCTTTTACTTTATTTTCCTCTTCACCTCTTTCTCACACTTGACTCTCTCCACTCAGATTCTGCAAATGTCATTAAACCATGGCAGCTCACTAACAGAAGTCAGAACTCCCTACACTTCATTCTTTAACCACCCACCACCACCACCAATAGCAAACTTCTATCTCACTCAACCCAGCCACAGGTAGGGCCCCACTTCCAGCTTTCTCTCAGCTGTCCATGAGGCTTTTTAGAAATCAGTAAGATGTAGTGCAGTGTTGAGTGTCATCTTGATGTGATACAGAGGTAAGAGGCCAGATCCTTTTCCTCTTTGCCCCAGTACAGTTAGGGAAGGTCACATGACTAGAGCTCAGTGAATTAGATGGGTTCCTCCAGGACTTTGAATTTTGAACAAGGGACACAAAGACAAAAGAATCCGATTCATTCATTCATTCATTAACCTAACTCTTCTTGCTGGAGAACTGGGGCCCCTGATTCCTATGTCCCCTGTCTTCCCATTAGTCCTGAGAGCCTTCCCCTTACCCCTGCCCCCACCGCCACTTCCACAAATCCTGCCAATCAGTTCTCTTTCTCTTAAGTCAGCTCAAAAAATTTCTGTGGTTGCAACCAAAAATACCCCTTATTGACTCATGAAGAAATCCAGGAAGCAGGCTAAATCAGACCATTCCACTTCCTCTCTGATGCCACAGCCCCGATCTGCTTCTCCTCTACCAGCTATTTTAGGAGGTCTTTCTGCTTACAGGGGAAAAAGTCCTTGACCCAGGAGACAAGACATCTGGATACTGGCTCTGGCTGTGCCAATAAACAGCTACGAGTCTCAGTGATATTCACTCATTCTCTAAGTAGCTTACACTTTCTAGCACTTACTATGTGCCAGGCATTGTTCTAGGTGCTTTACATAAAGAGTCATTTATTGCCTACAACAATCTTATGAAGAATTTACAGTTATCTCCATTTTTTGGATGGAAAACTAAGGCACAGAGAGGTTAAGTATCTTTCTCTAAGTTGTAATCAGACTACTTTGAGGACACTAAGTCTCTGCCTGGAAGAGATTTATACCGTAATTGTAGAACCATTGTGACCCAATATCATATGTCCAGGACTGCAGCACACATGATTGTGTGAAACTTTAGTTCTTTCCGAAAGGTTCTTGGTCTTTCCCTTGAGCTCCAGATGAATGTTTCTTCTGAGTAATGTTGTCAGAATCCATCTAATCGAGAAAGAGAAAAGTTTTCTTCTTTTCATACCAGCAATTGTCACCTTAACTGTCTGCATTCATTCCCACTGCTGCTATAGAACAAATTGCCACAAACTTTGTGGCTTAAAACAACAGAATTTACAGCTACAGAAGGAGCTGTATTTCTCTTGGAGACTCTCAGGGACAATCTGTTTCCTTGCCTTTTCCAGTTTGTAGAGGCTGCCTGCATTCCTTGTTTCGTAGCTCCTTCCTCCAACTTCAAAGCCACCACACAACTTGCAGCACCTTCACATCTTTCTCCAATTCCGACCCTCTGCTTTGGTTACCACATCTTCTCCCACTCTTTCAAGGAACCTCATTATTACATTTAGGGCCCACCTGGATAATCCAGAATAATCTCTGAATCTCAAGGTCTTTAACTTAATTATATTTGCAAAGTCCATTTTGCCATGTAAGGCAACATATTCACAGGTTCTAGAGATTAAGATGTGGAAACCTTTTGGGGGGCTATTATTCTGATTACCATGCTATCTGAATACACAATAGTTAAACCTACTACAACAATGGAAAATACTTTCGATATCTAAGTCCAGAAATAATGAGGGGAATTCCACATTACTTGGAATATTTAAAATGAATAGTTCTCAAAGGGTCTAATCCTCCTTCTGTGCCAGAAATGGAGGCAGACACCTAGAAGGAGGGAAAATGACAAGTTAGAAGTCTGTCTGATTAAACTGCAAAAGTTGTATGAGCCTTTACTGTTCAATACATTCTTCATTCTATCTTTTTTTATTTAAATCCACAAGTAGTTGGCTTTTCAAGCCCAGTGAAGCCCCAAATTTCTAGATTCTAAATTTCTATACTCCATTTCATTTTACATCTCAAACCAGCCAATTTTTGCTTGAGTATCTTGTTTAGAGCAGCAAGAAAAAGCTGAGACACACTAATAGGCTCTCCCCAGCCACTATCTTTAGCAGGACAGTCTCAGCAAGCATGTGGTCTGACTCAACCCCTTACTAGTTATATAATCTCTGGTGAGTTACATTATTTCTTTGAATTCTCTTTTTTTTCTTTTATTTTTTCCATTTATCTAACAGTCTAACCACTGATATCTCAATGGCAAAGCTCACAACATTTTATCATTGTCTTACATCATGTCAACCTATTACTTATATGGAGAATATAATCAGAAAAAGAAAATGCTCCCCCAGTTACATTTCTAAGATTCCAAAGAGAAATAAATACCATATTATTCTACCCAGCAGCATTCTTTGCATGTACTAGATGCTCAGTAATGTTAGATCCCATTGTATTCTCCTTTCCCTTTTCCTTTGCCTTTTAGAATCAGACAAACTTGCCTCTGTGAGAAAATGGTGGTGCAGAAAAAATCCTGGTACACGTGCTTTTCCACTTGATTAAAATTTCACAGTCCATCTAGTTACCCTATAACCATCGAGGAAACTTCTCTATTTCCGCTACACATTCTTTGTTTAATAGGATAAAGCTCATTTCAGAGATTGCTGGAGAGCACTTTTCATTAGGACCTACTTTTAAAATTCATGGCCTTAGAGTATTTACAATTCAACCAGAGAATCAGAGTACAAGGAAGAGAAAACAACCTTCCCTAGACCATGGGCTGCAAACCAGAAGCCACAGAGCACATCAGCCCGGGGGTATGGTTTGTCTGTTTGTGCTATGATAGTAAAAAATGTGATTTGGTTTCTAACACTTAAAAACCAAAAAATATCACATGAAATTTAAATCTCTGGCTTCTAGTGAGGAATGGGAAAAGCTGTCCACACCAGGTCTGCAGCACCACAAGGTAATGATGTACTCACTGGAGAATAGCTACTCCCTCTGCACAGGGCAGAAACTCCCCAGCTTCTTTCAGTTTCAAGATCTCCCTTCACTCCCATACTTACCTATATTCCCTACATGGCCCCTGGAGGCAACTGAGTTTGTGAGCTTTTGGCCTGTAAGGTATAACTAGGTTTCTTATTTGCATAGTTCCTGCTTCTTTAGGAGAAAATCTGTTGGATCAATTCACATTATTTTATAAGTTTTCTAATAGTCTATGCAAATCATTCTCACATTTGAGAATGCACCTCTCCCCAGCTAATCCATGTGGGCTCAGATGCCATGACCAGATCTGTGTTTCAGCCAGTTTTATCTGGATCAATGGTAGACTGGAGTGGAGAGAGAACAGTTGAAAGACAAGTGCAACAGGGACTGGTGGTTTGAACGAGGGCAACGGCAGCAGCAATGGAGAAATGACTGATGTGGGAGATTTGGAGGAGGCAAAATTAACAGGAGGTAACAATTGATTGGATTTTAATATTTATTTACTCTTTACCTCCTTCATGAAGATCTTACTGGAGTTTCTACACCCACACCCCCCACTTCAGACAGACTCTACTGCTCATATTTTTCTCTCAGCCTGAGCCTGATATTCTAATAGTTCACTTATAAACAAGTGGCAAAGGAAGTAAAGAAATCAAAGGTGAACCTTACATTTGTGGTGGGAAGACCAACCAGGTGCCTTTAATGAAGACAAAGAGTGCAGGAGAATGTACATTTGTCTTCTTTTGGGGGGACTGGGGCATGGGAGAAGGCTGGAGGTGGAGGAAATTGAAGAGTTTAGTTTGGCACATAAGATTGAAGCAATGGATGGAGCTGTCCAGTAAGCAGTGGTACAGTGTAATGTCAATCCCACAGACTCTACAATCAGAATGCCTAGGTTTGAATTCCAGCTCTACTACTTCCTAGCGGTGTGATATTCACTGGGTAAGTTACTTAACTTCTCAGTGCCTTGATTTCCTCTGAAAAATGGGAATAGTTGTGCCTATTTCATAAGGGTAGTGCAGGAATGAGACTGGGACCTGAGGAAGAGACATGAGCCCTCACAGTTGTAGACAATGAATGTGACCCTTGGGAAGACCCGGTGGCGAGGGAATAAAGCCAAGCGCAGAGCCCGGCTGCGAGGCAGCGCTACGGTGGGGCCCTAGAACAGCAGTCCTCAAACGTAGCTGCATGATGTGATTGCCTGTAAAGCTTCCAGAAAATACTGACGTCTGGGTCTCACCCCCAGAGATTCTGAATGAATTGTTCTGGCATGTGGCCTGAGTGTTGGGAGTTTTAAAAGGTACCCAGGCAATTCTAATACACAGCCAATTTTGAAAACCACATTCCTAAAGGAAGACACAAGAGACCTAAGATTTCTCATTTTAAAATGGGCTCCATCCATCAAAATGTAGATTTAAATGTAAATTCCAAGAAAGTCCTTTCTTATAACATTACTGTATATCAAAGACTTGTTAGAAGATATAATACAAGTAATAACTACCATTTACTAGCAATTAGGGTAAAATACTGTATTGATTATGAGCACGGGCTCTGAAATTAGGTCTGGGTTTCAAATCACAGCTCCACCCCTTACTTAGCTCTGTGAATTTAAGAAACTTACTTATGTCCTTGTTTTACAATTCTCATCTTTAAAATAGGAATTACATCACTAACTATCTCATAGGGCTATTTACAGTATAAATGCATCAATATGTGAAAAGAAAGAACTGTTTGGCACAGAGTAAACACTTAATGAAGGTTTGCCATTATTATCCTTATTGTTACTGAGTGTTTACCTCTGCCAGGCACTGTACTGTGTGCTTAATAAGCAACAGGGTAAATTACTATGATATCAATTGGTGTTTTGTCTTTCTGCTACAGAGGGCCATTAGCAAAAATAAAAGACTATCTTTCCCTTTTCCTCTAAAGAGATAGTCTGGCAGACCTTTGAGTTATGAGGCTTATGCTCATTTGTACTGTGGACGTGATAGCTTTTGTGTCCCAGGCCCAGCTGGGAAGATTAAGCTGGTCTATATCAGGTATACTGAACTCTGTACAGTCAGACTGGGGACTAAATCATAAAGATAGTGGTATTCCTGAGAAGGCTGAATTCACTATCCTAGCAAATCTGCTACGAAAGATTAAGGCCTTGTTTGGGAAGGAATAGGAACCTGAGACTGGGGATAGAGACATGTGGTTTGACATACTTGAAAACCTTGAAACCCCAGGTCCCATTGAACCACATGGATTACAGAACAGGCCCACTCCTCCCTATGAAAGGATACCACTCCCCGACACCCATTGCTTGACAATAATACTAAAGAGAACTTGGACTTGAAAAACAACACGAGCTTCCTCAGAGTCTACCCCCATCTTCTCTCTTGGCCACCAGATCAATAACTAGAATAAACCTATAACAAACAACTGAGGAAATGCTGGGCCTCCTAATGGTGGAAAGGCACTACCCTCTGGAGGAGGACCCAGCAATATGTGCTAGCAGGATAAGGAGAGTATGTAGGACTGGATCCTGAGGGTGCTGGATCAAGAAGCAGAAAACAAAGTTGGATAAGGAGACTTTATAGATATAGGTATGTGCTCCAGTGATACGGGATTTAAAACCCTTCCAAGGACACTGGGAGGTGGTGCTGACATGCTGGTAGGATGGCTCTTGGAAGCCTGCATAGCTCACACCAAGTCATGCCATAATTGCCTTGGCAAAAGGTAGAAGAAAAGATCTGAGAAGTAGGATACTAAAATGCAATATAGTATGTAAGGCTGGAAAATCCATCAGTCAACTCTGTTCAGTGAACTCAGAGGGCTCAGAGGACACTCTGAGTGTCCAAATGATAAAGATTGTGCTGCTGACAGGGTGCAAGCATTGTTAAGAAGCTCAATAGTGGCCATCCTCTTGTAGTCCAGTGCTAATGACAGTTGTTACAGAATCAGGCTCCCTTATAGCAATAGATCTGACTGGATCTTAACAAAATAGAGACTAGTGGTGTCACTTAACCATCTTAACACTTAACCACTTAACAAGACGGGTACAACTGCCACAGTAAATGGCAAAGTCAGAGTGACTACCAGGGGCAATGAACATACAGAAAGCTATAGACATAGTTAATAGACACAACATCTTTGGGAGCAAGATAGATGGGCAGCCAACCAGGATACTGCATGATCCAAATAATCAAAAGAAATTCATAATAGATTATCAGAAGGTCTAGGGTAATGCTTCAATAAAAATTAAATAAAATCCCTCACATAATTTTTATTTCTGAGCAAGTTTTCAGACTTAGAGCCCACTGAGTGAAGGACAAGCTGAGTTACTAGGAGAAGATTGTGTAGCCAAGGCAGGAGTATATGGTAATGGTTTCCTCAGTTCTCTCCCAAAGGGATCTGTGACCATTTATTCAGGTAACCATA
>NW_007729845.1:229022-230300 GCF_000696425.1 Galeopterus variegatus
GGTAATGGTTTCCTCAGTTCTCTCCCAAAGGGATCTGTGACCATTTATTCAGGTAACCATATGCAGAGGAATGCAGACTATCAAAACATTTTGGGACTTCTGGACACTTATGTTCCTTGAAAACCAAGCAGACAGACAGTTGATGTCAGCCAACCTCTGTCATCAGCCTACCAGTTTGGGCACAATGGTCACATAACAAAGTAGCCATGGGGGGCATACATGGGCCAGACAACATAGGATCTCTTGCACTAAGTCTTATTCAGCTTTCACTGTTGACAAATGCCCCATCTGCCAGTAAAAAGCACCAATGATCCTCCATATGGCACAATCCCTTGAGAAGACCAAACATCTACTTGGTGGCAAGTTGATTACATAGAACCCCTTCTAATTGAAAAGGACAGTGATTCATTTTGATTGGAATTGACACATATCGCAGGTATAAATTTGCTTTCTCTGCTTATAGGGTCTTACCCTGTACTACCATACAAGAGCTTACAGAACGTTTGATTTACCAACATAGAATCACACTTATAACATCACAGTGAACCAAGGAACCCATTTTAGAGCAAAGAAGTTGCAGTGGTGGGCATGAGCATGGCATCTCCTGCTCCGATGACATATGGAACAACCCAGGAGCTGCTGGACTCAGCTGACTTTTGGAAGGGTCCCTGAGGTATCAGCTTGGAGATGATACCCTTCAAGGACAGAGTGCCACCAATAGTTAGGAAGCATGGATCTGGAACCAATGGGTGGAAGTAGGAGTGATCCCTCTGTCATCACTCCTAGTGGCCCACTGGGGGAAACTGTGTCTCTCACCTTCACAACTCCAGATTCTGTAGATCTGTAGGTCCTGGCTTGCAGAGAAGGAATATTTCCATCTGATCATGTGTCTACTAGAGTGTCTCTCCCACCCAATTTTGAAGGTCAAATGTAGCAGTCACAGAATGAGAAGGATGATAACCAAAGATTTAGACCCTTTAGGGAAGAGGGTCTGGGTTGCCTCACAAGATAAACCACTTTGACCAGCAAAAGTGCTGGCTGAGGATGACGGGAAACTAAAATGAGGGGTAGAAGAGCATCAGCTGTGGCCCTGAGAACAGCTGCACTGCAGGGGCTGACGTTCATCCTCTAGCCTTCCTCTGGAAAGAGGCTGACAGAATTCTTGGAGACCTGTTCCCAAATGGGGTGAACTTAATATTTGAAGACAAGGAATGACCTGTAGTGGATGCCATGGTGTGCTGCCCTGGTCGCCCCTCAGGACCAAGACACCCATTTCCC
>NW_007729845.1:231376-232898 GCF_000696425.1 Galeopterus variegatus
CCCCACAAGTCCCCGCATGCAAATATCCATCCCAGAGTCTGAGGGAGTAGGACTATGGCACCAGAACCAAGGTTTTTCTACTTACAGGATAAAAGAAACTCCCTTCACCCCAACTTTGCCCTTGATGGGAGTAACAATGCCTGGATTCTAAAGAAGGTTTGTCTATCTCCAAAGCACGTAGTTATTAGCAGTAAAAATAAAAATAAAGATGCCAGAGAGACTATGCCTAAAGGAGCCAAAATTCTGATTTTCCCAAACAAGATCATCTACAAAGGTTCCTTGGACAGCAAACTCTCACTAAAGCTTCTGGCATAAATTCAGACAAAAACTTTGCTAAGAAGGAAGATTTCACCTCTCTGGACTTATAGGACCAAGTAGCTCTCCTCTGGGGAGGAAGGGTCAGCTTCCTAAGAGAAATAATCTTCCACTGAAACATATGAAAGGGTTTAAGTGGCCCCACTGGTGTCCTGTATGGAGACATGTACCAGAGATACTGACAAGAAAATCACCATAATGACAAAATATGGATCTCTGTATAGTCCCTAATGGGGAGAAGGGGAAACAGAGCTTGCATGCAACTGCCTCTGTTTCCTGAACAGAATTTTTAACCTTGGCCAGGGTGTTTTCAGAATGGCTTTATACTAACTCGTAACAGAGATAAAATCTCCCCGTTAAAAGAGCTATAATATTAGTCACCTCAGGAGATGCCACCAGGCTTTGTAAAGTACTTTGTAGCTTCTCAGATAAAAGCAGAGATAAAGCTGCAGTGTTATTATTTTCCAACTTGGAGGGCTATTTGGCTAACCCTCTGAATGAACTCACTCTAATAAACCAACTCAACAGCCTTACATAAGCTATAAATCCCATGGCCCACTTCATTTCAGCAATGACAGGGAAGACAAGATGACCGCTCACTCTGTGGGCCTCAGGAGGTGTCACACTCCCACCCTGAGAAACAAGAGAAATTGAGCAATGAATTTCTGATAGTGCCTAATGAGATGCATTATTGTTGTCCCCCAAACCCCTGTATGTTTAGGCAAAATCATCTTAGATCCTCCGTCTGGGAACCAAGATGCTCCCTGATCCAACCCCAGCCTACTCCTCCCCCTCTTCTTCATCATCTTCTCAGCTAACGGAATCATGGATGGCCAAGTGTACACCAAAACCCATGCTCCCCCTTCCTGAGCATAGAGCTGGTGCTGGGAAGCAGATGTCCAGCCAGGAGCTGTGTCCTCTCTCCCCACTGCATCCAGGCTGTGGGACCAGTTCTCACCAAATATGTGTAGCCTTCAGACCTGGGTAAAGGTTAAGAGGAGTCGAGCTTTTCCCACTCCTAAATGCTGACTGAATGCCAAGGGCTCTCACATTCCGGGGGATGGTGAAGTCACTGAATTGAAGAATCCCTGAGAAGAGGAACATCCGCATAGGCCTGCCATGCCGATGAAAAGTAGGCTTCTATCGTGTTATGCACTGAAATTCGGAGGTTTATTGGGTGCAATGTCTAGTATTACCCCAACTATGC